>NC_068982.1:31000722-31007541 GCF_001194135.2 Octopus bimaculoides
TGTGTGTGTGTGTGTGTGTGTGTGTGTGTGTGTGTGTGTGTGTATGTATGTATGTATGTATGTATGTATGTATGCAACGACAAAGGTAGGGAGAAGACAGAGAGTAAAAGAAAAAAAAGAAGATAAAAATAATGAAGTTAAAAATAGAACGCTAGTGAATTTATGAAGTTTGTTTGAATTCTGCTTGGGGTAAAAATATCTGATTGTGATTCAGCAACATTCTTCTTTCATCATTTTCTTTTATGTATTTATTTATTTTTTATAATATGTTTGGGTTTCAATTTTCTTCTGTTTGTGGTTGATGTTGGTCTAAATTTTATATAGTCGTACTTGACTTGCCAAAGGGAAGTAACTCTTTTTTTTTTAATTTGTCGGCTGGTATATTTGATGTCTGTGGTGTTAGCGTTGTAAGTGGTGGAGAATATTCAGAGGAGAGATACTGCAAACGATTGGTTACGGTGCTGGTCTGACGTAAGTGAGCAGAATGTGAGTATTGGTGTTAGGTGACAGGAGTGGTAGAACGAGGAGGGGGGCGGAAGAAAGCATAGGAAAGAAAGAGAATAGGGGAAAAAGAGAGAGAAAAATCAGAAGAGAGAAAAATCAGAAGAGAAAGCAAAAAATATAAAAACGAAATAATAAAGTAAAAAAATAAATACAAAGGAAAAAATCGATACAGAGAAATAAGAAAGAGATTTTTGCATATTTACTTGTTTTATTCTTTTAAACATACTTTTCACTCGTGAAAGTAAGGAATGATTATTGACTATAAATATTAATGATTCCTTACGTTTATTTACTTATAATGGAAATAAGCGAAATGAGAATGCATGATATTCATGCCTTTTCAAATTTGTTAGTGACGTAAATAAACTGAAATGGATGCAGATTGGAAATGTAATATAATTCTATAGAAACACTCAGCTTACAAGAAATCCGAACATAATTTAATGACTTTTGTCCGTTGCAGCACCTCATGGAAAGAATGAAATAATACTAAACTAACCGAAATACTCTAACCAGGAATCAAATCTATTTGTGTGTGGAGGAATTTAAAAACCAGTTTGATCAACCCCAGTACATTACAGTTATGTTAAATTGTAAAATCTTGCCTCGAGCCTACAATCATACTAGGCCAGAGCTTATCCTTGTTTCTTCGATGTTTAAGCTACTGAGAGTGCAACACTTCTCTCCACTGACCAGTTCGTTGCAGGTGTCACCAACATTCATTTTCAGCTTAGTGAACTGGGACAACATGAATCGCTGTACCTTGCTTGAAGATACACGACACGCCACAGGAATCGAACAAACGATGTAATGATCGTGTTCCAAACACCCAAGTCACTGAGCCATATTCCTGTTGTGGATTCGAGGCAACGAGTAATTATGTACACTGTCATTTGCATTTTCTACAAAGGCGAACCACATTTCTCTGAGATCACAATAAATTGTTTAAAAAAAAAACGACTCAATAGAAAATATACTTCTAGACATAATTTACCGGAAGAAGATGCATTTAGCATTGCTGAATTTCCCTTGATTATGGGCGTCCTGTTTATGAGCTGAACAGGGGTTAAACAACAAAAGTAACAGTTGCAAATAATACACATTTGATCAGCTTCGGAATTAATTTCGTGAATTATTTAAAATCTGAGATATTCTCATCTGAATCATCACCAACATCATCAGCATCATCATCATAACAACAACAGTCATCTTCAAAATCATTCTCATTATTCCTCCTCATCTTTACCATCCCAACATAATTTTAATATCGAAATTTCTATGCAGGCAAGGATTTGACATTTGCACTACATAACAATCAACACAATCCCTTTGTGATAGCTTTCTTTATGAAGCCCAGTATTCTAAAATCAACCCACTCTCCTTTTCATGTTTTCAAAATCTTTCTATACTATGCAGCATGCCTTTCCAGTACAATGCACTTTTTCATGTAGCACCCTTCTGCGTATAAGAACCGTCACATTTAACACCCTTATATTCTCTAAATCTAACTGTGCTCTATGATTCCTGAAAGATTATATTTTCTCTAAAAAAGATCAATTTTGATTCATGTAAATTCACAAATACCATGTTTTTAAGACTTACGTGTCTCACTGTTGTGCAGCATTATGCACAATCATTGCTGGCATGCATTTCAATATGGTAGGGTATGCCAAGGTAACTAGTCTAGATATCATACGTAAAGATTAGTCAAAATATTTATATTCTCAAAATCCTCTGAATCCCTTCTGCAGGAAACTTCGTCACGAAGCATGTTAATTTAAAGCTTGATATACTAAGAGAATTAAAAACTAATAGATTTTTCTGTAAACTTCGGAAAATATTTTCTAAGAATTAAACTCTGTAATAAGTAATAGCAATAAATATGAAACCTTGAGATCATAGATTTAATGGAAGTGGACACTGACACACGTGTGCGAAACTATAAGAATATCAAAATCCTTGCTTATAATATAGAAAAGGGTGGGAAATAAACCAAAAAAAAAAAAAAATTGAATACTTAATGAAATCAATAAAAAAAAAACGACAACAGCCAGAAAGAAAAGGAATTGCAATTATAGAAATATAACAGAATATTGCTCTCAAGCAAATAACGACTGGAACAAGACATCCTCGACAAAATGAAAAATGATAACGAATCTTTGCCACCCAAATCGTTTTAATCAAAAATTAATTAAAAATAGAACAGAAATCCTCCAGCACCAGCAATAAGAAATATGCAATAATTATTGGCGGTATTATGGAGAGCGAAGGATTCATTAAGACAGTGTAGCATAATTAAGATAACTTCACCAGGAGATAGCAGAATATCTGAAAGGGAGAAAACAGATGAAGTGGTGTGAAAACGGGAAAAGTTAAAATTATAAAATTTGGAGCAGGAGAGAGATTGAAGGCATAGCAATAGAAGTGGGTGCCCTTAGATCAGTAACAACTAAATTACAAACATTGTTTATGAAATATGGATTTGTGACACGTACAAAACTTCTTTGGAAGACATCCCTATTATAAACAACTTAGGTTCTGAGAAACAGTTTTGAAATATAAAGGAAGAAAGAAAATCTGATAGCATCTTATTTATTTATCATGACTCATTTTTTCAACACAAATAACCGACATCAGATGGATCTTCCGAAACGGTAGTTATAATATACTCTATTTTCCAAAAGGATACATTTATACCGAAAATATACATGGCGATCTAAGAAACATGTGGGGTTCACAAACAAGTTATATACATAAGAAAAAGAAAAAAAAATCAAGAAGTGAGATAAAGACGTTACACAGCACAAAACGAAACAGACATTGGAAATAGTAGAGTTAATACCTCGAAATACATAAGGGAATGTAGAAAAAAAACACAAAATAACTACGATCTGCAGTTCAGATTGACCATATTGGAATTGCTGAGCGTGAAGTAATATCAATTCTGCAGAACCACAGCCATATCTTCGGTACCACTATGGAGAATGTTGTCTTCATTAATCTGAGATCCAACAGATGAACCGCTTTTTGGCGAATAAGAACACTTTAGGATTGAGTTTAATTTTCTCAATGGCCCACTTCTCTTCTGCTGTTCTTTGGCCATCGATGATAGTCATCATGCAGTTTTGAAGTTTATGTTTCTTTGACTCCAGTGAAGAGGTATCTGTCAAACGGAGGAGGGATTTGCAGCCGACAATATTCTAACATGTTGATTTTTCGATTAATTCATTTTCTTTTCTTTGTAAGTGGTCTTCAGTTTCATGGTAATCTTTAATTAGTTTTACTCATGAACCGTAGTTGAGTGCGGTGTGAACTTATATTTGTGACAATATCCACAAATAGCTGGGTGGGATGAGAGAGTGTGTGAAAAACTAATCAACGAGTGAAAGATCGTGAGTGATTGCATTTCAGTTAGCATTTTGAAGATCCATGAGGTCGAAAACCTGTGTTAGAGTGTCATTGTTTGGCGTCACTTTTTGCTGTCTTAATTTTAGTGTAGAACGTGCCATCCAGTGGTTGAAAAGAAAAGTTTCTTTTTGCTGTTATATTGTGGGCAGTGCTAGTGTAGTTATTTAGCACTAAGTCCAATATGTTTTTGTTGAATCTCCCTTGAATTTGCTGCTGCTTTGTAAGGGATTGAAACGCACAGTCCTATTTTCAGAGTATGAATGTATCAGTTAACACAAGGGAAATCGAAGTCACCCATCATTAAGATATTATCAGATTGGAACTGTCGGAAGAAAGACTTTACGTTTATGGGGCATTTTTTGAAGCACAGTAGTAGAATTTGGGGTAGCCTGTAGAACCCAGATATTACTGGGCTCTTCAAGCATACATTCATGCATGTACACAAATATATGTATGCGCATGGGTGTTTGAGGGTATAATCAAAATTCAAATCAACCTTTCTGCTTTCTCTGCCTATTATTGCAAAAAACGTCGGCTCTGTTTTGAAAGAGCTATGCTCCCTCTTGAATAATATACTGATCACATCTATCTAAATATTTGTTATCGATACAATGTACCTACCATTTCCCAACGAATCACTTCAAAGTAGTTGTTATTTATGCTATGTATTACCTTTTTATCAAGGATGACGGGTAGTGTACATGAGATTTTATTGTTCATATCTCCGAGAACGGTAGGAGAAAAGACCTGGCTTGAATGCTTACAAAAGTTAAAATTTCTCTGAGGATATTCAAGGATCAAGTGGTGGTGCTACAGCGTGAAGTAGAGTAAGTCTTCCAACTAAGAAGTTAGAGCATCAAGAGCCGGTAGATTTTTGCAGTCTGTTTTTCGAACAATTCCGAAAATCCATTGTCCCCAAAAGGACGAAGAAGGTAAATGACTTTTACTGGATTCGAACTCAAGTAGAGAGTTGGAAAATATAGAGCAAGGCGTTTTGAACTACGTCCTTACAACTCTGCCAATATGCTTTCTTTTGGTGGTAGGGAAACCTCTTGAGCTATTCTGCGTATGCATGCAGAGGAAATGTTTGCTTTTGTTATTGTTGTTATTCTGCTGCTACACGTGCCGGCGTTGTTGTGGGTGTATCGGTGGGAAATTGGTGTAATAATATTGCGAAAGAAATTTACCGGTTTTTGAATATGCATGGAAATTATGTCCACTTTAAATTCACCTGATTGTAATGAGAAGTCTATGTAATGTATATTTGAATTGCGTTATACTAATTTAGAAAGGAAAGGAAATGAAAATGAGAAAGGAAACAAAGAAGAGTGGAACGATATAGATCAGTTGATGGAACAATACATACAAAAGGTCTTTATTAAGTTCATGGTTATTTGACAAAATAATCGATCCATAAGCTAACCTTTGCCATCAAAATGAGAATGCTAATTGATATTATTAATTTGTAAGATGTCCTCGTTCATACGAAGGAATTGAGAATGTTTTGCTTATGATAGATTTAAATTTCGTTCAAGTAAGACAGTAAGGCTAAAATGGCGTTCTATTATTAAACTGGTATGATAAAAGTGGGTTACTTTTCTTTTAAATACTTGATATAACTTTAAAACCCAGATTTCTTATCCAACATTAAAGCCATGCCATCTTGAGATTGGTTTGCCTTTAAATTGATTATCTTTTCAGTCAGGACTTGAAAAGAGAGAATTGGGTTAAGGTTCTGCTAATCTGCTTCTGCATTATGATCAAATACTCTGTAACGTCTGATTAGAATATTCCTTCAAATAAAGTCTCATCAGAACGATGCAAAAATCAATAATCAATACGATGCAGCTCGGATTTTGTTTAGTTTGACATAACATCTGTGAATTGGCTCTCTTTTAAACTATCACTTTTGACAGTTACGCAATATTTTACAGTATTTCCACATGCTGACTTAATTTTAATGGGGTAAAGATATAGTATACTTTATCATTATTCTAATTGTATGTGTTTTGAAGCAAAATCCAAATAGCTAGCTTTAAAGTCTTGTATCTGACATCCGTTGATTATTAGCTATTTCAAAACAACTGAAAATTATATAGTTTTTACATAATTAATTTAAAGAGCCAAATCTATTCCTAAACCTTTTAAAGCTCCTTCTAGATTAGGACATGCGCAGAACGGGTTAAATTATTGCAGCTTAGTTTGAATGTGGATCATACAAGTTAAAATAGTCAGAATATGGATTGGGAGAGAACAAAAGAAAAATGCATTTCTGGACATCAGATAAAGAGATTAATATGACGTCAGAATATAAAGCACGGTGGGGTAAATTAGGAAGAAAAGATAATTGCAGAAAGTGGGTTTCCATGAAAGCAATATACATCCAGAAATTTGAGAAGAACACATACAATTAAATTAGATGTGTAACTATACAGTTTGTCTCTCTTTCAGACATTAGGAATTTAGCTATTACTTTCTTTGAAGTTAAAATTATCAAATTTCCTTTGATTTGTGACACGTAAGGAAGAAAATTCACTACAGAAAATTTGAATTAAAATGGTAATGAGAGTGATATTTTTTTTTATCTCAAAGTAGTTACATTACAAACAGGAAATATTCCCAACTAAAATTAAAATAAAAATGCAAAATCAGCTCTGTCTAGGGATCTTTCATTTGGCATGGAAATTTGGAAGGACTTTGAGAAACGGAATTAAATGATAAACAGTCACAGAAAAAAACTAAGGCAGTAAGAAGATAGTAATCTAAGACAGACATCAACGTATTCACAAAAACATAAGTGTGTGTGTGTATGTATATATATATATATATATATATATATATATATATATGTGTGTGTATATATATATATATATATATATATGTGTGTATATATATATATATATATAT
>NC_068982.1:31008127-31016153 GCF_001194135.2 Octopus bimaculoides
ATATATATATATAAGGACATAGAAATAGCTGAGTAATTAAGATGCTTGCTTTTGCAAAAAGGGGGCCCAAGATTAGAACTCTTTTGGTAGTTTTTAAGGCATATTTCTGTTTATAGATTCACTTCCATCATTCAAATCTAATTTGCCAAAAGCGACAAAAATATTTTGGCATATTAAATTTAAATGTTGAAGTGAATCTAACGGTTTTTGTGTGTTTTTAAATGGCTTATAAACACTTTTCGCGCTGCAATTGTTTTTGTTCAGCACACGATCTCAGATCAGCTCACTTGCTATGCAAGTACATGTAAGTAATTTCTGTTTATAATTATTGTAATAATCTAGCACAAAAGCAGCTAACACCTGAATATTCTTTACATATGTCCAGCTACCAATCTCTCTGTTAATTTAGTAAGTGGATTATTATACATCGCAGTAGCATGCTTTTGCATCTACGATTAATATAATCGTTATGAGCATTTATCAATTATCTTCCACTATTAAAATTTATACTACGATATATGTAAAGACTGCTTTAAAACAAAAGCTATAACGTAGCTTTGAATTCTATATTATTATTATAGTCAGAATGATTATTAGAATCTAATGGAAAAAAGTTTGCTATTCATTTTAACAAACAACAATAAAGGGTAAATACTTCTTTTTCTACTTTGAAGTAATCGGCGTGAAAAACAGAGTATATGGCTCTTCATCTAAAATACAATAAATATTTTATATTTTCATTTGAAGTAATTTAATTTCTACTTTTCTAAAACAGTTTATTCATTTATATTTAGCTATTTCTCTATGGCATGTATCATTTGTATACAACTTCATACAAAGAAAAGAAAAGAAAAAACAATGAACTTTGACACTAGAAAAACATTAAGAATAAATATTCTTACATGCACATGACAATCAAATGAGGTTTATATTTCTTTTAACAACAGACACACAGAGAAACAAAAGAAATGAAATCTCGTCCATTGTTGCCAAATTGTCTAAATTATTCTGTTAAATATTCCAAGGAAAATGTCTCAATTTAGGTATTATTGATGTCCAACGCAGATAGACAAAAATGGTTTTATTTATTCAATAATATTCAATAATGTCTTTTCCCCATTCACATTTCTTTTATTAAAAGCTTTTATATACAGCTTTTATATGTTGGTAGGAATCAAACAGTTTAACAAATTCTGAAATTGTTTGACAGGATTTAAAAAAGAAAATTAGCAACTTAGATACGTAAAAGAAACAGAAGCTGTGACATTTAAGTTTTCACCAAGGGCATTAATACTTTAAGTGAAATATATCCAACTGGAAATCAAAATAGCGACAGGCTAAATACATGATATGTCAAAGAATATATTTCTCTAATAAGGTTGATGGATAATGCCTCACGGGAGCGTTTTGTATTCTAAATACACTTACAGTAGATTGAGTCACATATGTAATATAGTGATTTGAGAAATTTCGAGTGACTTTATACTTGCAATAAAAGACAAAAATTACCTTAGGCGTATTTAGAATTAATGAAGAAACAATCAAGGGAGATAACTCGAATAATATCAGCGAATGTAAACTTTTAGAAAATAAAAACGATGCATTTAAGAGGGGAATTTGTCCTGAAAACCAGTTAATAAAAACAACAAACCTGTTTAGATCTTTATATATCTCTATATATCAGTAGAAAAGTGTATTTACTTTAGTTGGGGATAACTGACTGACACCAATAGACTTATCTTCCTTGCTCGTTAGTATTAGATCTTAAACACCCGTACAAATACTTTTTTTTGTCTCCGAATAACAAGGTAACCTCTGTTAATCTAATTTTTTTAAATTCCACCATATTATTGATATGAAACTGTGCCGTAGATCTATTTATCTTGCAGGACCCTTCCTGAGGAGGTACATTCAGTTATCTTTATTATTGTTATTCATAATCCGTATCACTACTTTTCTTCTGTTTCGATACTGAATACTTTTAAGTCTAGCCAAGTGAGGCAAATATATTTCTCTGTTGGCTATCTATCTTATTGATCAACTGAGTCAAGAAGGAAAAATAACTTTGCTTAAATACACCTCTGGCATACTCAGTAACATACATTCTGATTTGTCATTATATATTCAGTACTTTTGCCTGGATAGCTGTAAGACTTTTGTTTGTCGAAGCAATTGTTTTTGAAGTTTGTTGGCCGTAGAGTGCTAATCATTGAACCATGAAATTGGAACAAACTTTTCAGTCAGTGAAACTAAGACAAATATTGCTTTATGTATGTTTAGCTTATGGACAAAATAAAGTGGCTTGTAATTCCATAAAATCAGTTATTCATTGCCTGCAGCAATTTTACTGTGTAATCAGTATTAAAATCTAAAATAATTACTGAAGTGAATGCACAAGGAGTCTATTATTGCTCAAAAGGGATATAAAGTAGAAGGTTCCAGTTTCCTTTTTTTTTATTACAATAAATATTTCAATGTCATTAGATTAGGTATAATTAACTAAGTTAATCACACATTTCTGATTGGCCGGAAATATTTATATTGTAGGAAAATATTCCAATAGGGAAAAACATGTTGGTCCTTATACTAGCTAACTATCATTCCTTACTCAAGTTAATATCTCTAATGTTTATTTGAAAGTAAAATGGCATTTGAATTTTGAACATATAAAAGTATATGAATAACTACATGGTATTTTATTCATTTGTAAAAAAAATTTTTGTAATTTTCATTACGTTTGAACTTTCATATGCAAAATTACATGAGACAAAATTTTAACAATTAGTAATAGGTTTGAAACCTTAACATTACACCAAATGCAAAAACAATTATACATGCATTTACATACAAACTACGTAGTGGATATTCGGTTGTTAAGAGAGACGCATATTTGTTGTGAGACAATTTATTGAGTTTCAATGGCTACCACTGATAATATTAATAGCACAACTACCAACATTTTTGAGCAAACAGCTGTTGTTCTGATCCAACTTTTGCAGAAATCTTTAAGTCAAGATCGTACCGATATTTGACACAACTTGAATTCTTCCTATAGATAATCACAACGAAGTGCATATCTGAAAACGATGCCATAAATAACATCGGCAAAGAACTGAAGAAAGACGATAAAGAAAGTAAACAAAATATTTTTAGCTGTCACTATAAAAAATTCGAAATTATGAAGTGCATTTTTCTTGGAATTATGTACTTAAAAAAACTTTATCAATTGCTATACAATTGCAAAAACGATCCCTCTCTTGGCTACATGAGTAGAATGGAATTGTAGTTGGCGAGCTGCAGAAATGAATTATTTCACAAAGAAAAAAAAAAAAATCAGCAAGCGAGATTTATTGAATACTAGAGAAATATTGTTGATTGTAATATTCCCCAGAGGGTAAACGGTATACAAGTAGTCGTTAATGAAATGCTTATCCAGCAGCATATATGAGAACACGTTGGACAACTGACTAGCCTCAGCTGGCCATTATGTCAATTCTTAGTTAAGTTAATCATCCCTATGTATCTTCAAGGGATTATAGTACCAGCCGCGGTAATAAGTGTACGTGAGCAAGACAGTGAGCAATATAAACACCTGAAACATACTCTGAATATAATGTTTTACAAAGAAGATTAATTGGTTTCCAAAAAGGATAGCTTCAAGGCAGATCTTATTTAATTAGAATTTGCAAGGAACATAGAAAGCTGATGTTGGTAGTGTTTAAAGATATACGGTGTGTATATTTAAATTGAATATTCCCTCAGTTTAGCATATTACAACACCTGTTTAAATTCCCTTCCCACAATTATTAAGCAGTGCCATGAAAACGATCAAATAAGCAAAATAAAAACATTTAAATATCATAAGGGACCAGAGGAGAGGAAAATACCATCTTCAGTTTACGGGAGCCCGTCAGCTAGGTAGGAATATTACCCAATATAAGTAGATAACTAACTACACTTGTTGATCAACATTAAAACAAAATATAAACCGCGTTTGAAGGCAACAAAAATAATTCTTGAAAATAAATATTGATAACCTTTACCCAAGTGCTAAAGTGTGTCGGTGACGAACTTCACCATAATAAGAGAATAGTCGAAAGAGAAACAATTAAGAAGAAATCTGGAAGAAATCAACAGTGTGCAAATAAATGAAAGGAAAGTTTAAAAAAAACATAGAGGGGCTTTTCAAGACGATACGGATTCAAACTTAAGAAAAATCTGAACTACTCAAAAATGAATGTAGTAAACATGCAGTGAAGTAGGATGAAAACATCAGAGATATTACATCAAAACATACAACATCAATGGAATGATTTTGGGGATTACGATAAAGATTCAAGGTAAGAAAAAAACACTTTGTCGGCAGCTGTTACAGAAATAAACTTTATACTTCCAGTAATTTAACATCTTACAAACCCTCAAACAGGCTCGCCGGCATCGACCGAATCAAGTCTGATACGAAAGAATGATGCTGCTACCGTAGCAGAAAAAACGAACGACGTATTTATTACATACTGGACTCTTATGTATAAAATGCATAAACGATTTCTGAAAGTTTTTAGGTATGTGCTGAATATCTCTTAAATAACTAATCTATGATATGACAGTACGATGGTATAAGGGAAATTTTGTAGTAGCCTGATTAGATGACAAGAAAGAAATCGATTCAGTTCCGCACTCATGAATACTATTGGCCATATGGCTGGCTAAAATTCAAGGGCACTATAATGAAATCCATGCACCATTTAATTTCACTCTCTTCCATCAAGATGAAGTGACTACATTGTCTCTGATGGAGTAAAATATCACGAGAGCGGGGGGGGGGGCATATATTTCAAGTAAGCAGGTTCCCTGCTTTGCCGTTTCTACTTGCAGTGAATCTTTTATAAATTTTTTGAGAAGATACTGAAGTATACACAACTGTCTCAATATATTTAGAGATATATAGTTTCTTTGTTAAATATTTGAAGACATTTCTAAAATATGAACAAGAAGTAATGATTTGAATGATTATGATATTCACAAAGGAAAAATGGCAGGGTTTCGCCAAGATAAATATCACTAGCTTACAGCGCAAAGAGAAATAATTACAGGCAAACTATCGTTGTTAGTATCTAAAGTCAGACGTTGTTTTCAGTATACGTTGAGATACTGTCGATATACACAGTGCCTATGAATAGATGATTGTATACCTTATGATGACACATCTGAGACGGAACACGTAACCATCAAAATATTGTGGCAACAATTTTTTGTTTGTAACTCAATTGGATTCTAGATGTGATTGAGGCCATTCTTGTTAAAACCCAAACATTACCACCTACCATTAGAATTTTCCACATCACCAGTGATGCTAATCCTGAAAGAAAACGAAGGTGGCATGAGCTTAACATTTATAGAAAAATCCTTTCTAACCACTAACCAGAGACCTATGGTTATTACTGGATACAAAATAGTTCATTATTAGAATCATCAAAACACTGAGGCTACTTATCCCAAATGTTGCCAAAAAGTATTCATGTTAAGTATAATCAGCCACCGTTTCTCATTCTTCTTTTGATCATGCTCGTCTATTGGAATCAACTGACCAGTGCGACCTACTTAAAGACTGTTAAAACGCTAAACGTTTTAATATTTGAAATTACAGGTATTTCGTCTGTCTTTACCTACTGCGTTCAAATTCCCCCGAGGTTGACTTTGCCTTTCATCCTTTCGGAGTCGATAAATTAAGTACTAGTTGCATACTAGGTCGATCTAATTGACTGGCCTCCTCCCCCGAAATTTCGGGCTTTGAGCCTAAAGTAGAAAAGAATATATTTGTCTGAAAAGAATATTTGAAATTACAGTTTTATCATAGATAAATTATTTAATCGTAGATTATAGAAAGGCTACATCTATGACGATAAAATTGTGTACTGGTAAACAGTATTGTATCATTAGGTCAATAGCAGATATGCAAATGTTTCGGGTAGAATGTCTTGTGGTGCTGAGTTCAAATCTCGCCTTTGCCCACTTCAGTAATAAGTCGAATACATCAACCAATTTAATACAGTACTACACTCTGGCGCCTTCGGATCTTTAGGGAAGTCCATTCTGCTGCAAGCACTCAGGCTAGGTCTCCGGTTTAATACCTATCAACTCGTCTCGTAGGGTACCTCCTCGATAAAAAGGTATGTGCATTAAACGCCTAAGCTAGAAGGACTGCCAAAGACTAACATTGATGATGTGTATTTTATTTATACATATTCTTACGATTTGAACTTCATTCCGTGTGAAATTTGTAGCTGTACAAAATGGAAAGTTTTGCAATATCTGATTGTAACGGTTTTAGTGACAAACGAAGATTATATCTCTTTACAATATTAAGTCGGTTGCAAGGTTTTAATATTAAGTCATTTGGTTGAAGCCAAATCAGCAAAGTAAGAGTTGAGGATAGCAATAAGATAAACCGTTATATTCCTGTATAGCGTTGAGAAAGTTTATACCAATTTCACTTCCTTTCTATAAACTGTATTTGCTACGTTTGAATCTAGCTTGAACAATTTGATTAGTCTGTAGCTGAATCATGTTTTTCTGTAATGCGGTGTCAAAATCAGAATGCACCAAATCTTAAAATCTCATCTCTAACAAATATCAGAACCGTATTTCCACATAAAACCACATTTAATGAAGGCTAAATATTATCCTCTTTCCTCTTAAACCAATCATAACTCATAACTTTATTATTTCAATATCTCTCTTAATATCTTTTAGCTTACTGAAGACAATTTTTGCAGCATCTTTGGTGAGTAATATTTGAAGTAGCCTATATCATCATTGAAAATAACGTTGCAAATTGCGTTATGTTTTTAATATGTCATCTTCTGAGTTAACAGATGAAACGATTAATATTTCATAGCTACACAGGATCTTTAAATAATTACCCAATCACATATACATTGCATAGTTTAGAGCCCGTTTTTTGTACTTGCATGAGTTGGGCTGCTCATTATTGTCAGAGTCGGCATGTGTTTAATTACACTGCTCAGCTTGATATTCCATTAAGGCAGGTTTATTGTCAGAAGATACGTTAACGTTAGTGAACATCTTTTCTGGCTCAATCGCCGACATCCGCACGATAACGGTCCGACCATATCTCAGTAGCAAAGAGATTTAGACATATGAAAAAAGTGTAGAACACGTTTATCGTGAGGAAATTTGCATAAGTTAAGCAAAAATAAGCTATGAGAAATCGTTCACAATGCCCAGTGGCATGTATTTGAATAACAAACAAATACAGGAATATCAAATATCACACCAATTGAAGACGCTATTTCAAGTAATTTTTTTTATCCAGTGTCATTTACATACTATATATGTAAATTTTCCCTTTCATACTGCATTTCTATCTAATCGGAAAAATAATTCACTTACTTTTCCTCTGAGTGAAAAGTAATATTTATTGTTCCATGATTGTTTCCGTAAAAATTTAAAACTTGTAAAAGAACGGTATTTGTATTTATGAACAACTGTTCTGTTTTTCTTTCATTGATCCGCATTAGTGCTTAGTGTAAAAAAAATAGCGAAGGTTGAAGTCTCGTTAATGTTAAGTATTCTAAATTTGTGCTTCTCTTTTCCAAAATCTTTTAACTCATGCTTCAGTATCATTTTCAAAGTTATATTGTATGATTGTACAAAATAGAAAGATCTCTAGACGACGTAAGAAGAGCAACTTATAAAGAGAACTTTAGATTTGAGCCTTCACTATGCTTTTCAGTGTAAGTTAGTACAGAGAATGGAAAACGAGCAGAAAGAAATATTTTTGTAATACAGAATACCAAATTGTAACTAGATTAAATTTCCACTCTTTATTTTACTTTCACCAAAAGAACAAAGTGTAATTACTTATACCTGAAGACATGACAGAGAATTGATTTACTTGGTGAATGCAGCAGGCCAGAGAAAACTGTCCAGACATGTAAATGATACAGAAAAATACTGTCACATGAATTCACACACACACACACACACACACACACACACACAC
>NC_068982.1:31016276-31022097 GCF_001194135.2 Octopus bimaculoides
ACACACACACACACACACACACACACACACACACACACACACAACGCACGTAACAGTGATTGAGAGAAGGTTAAATTTTATGGTATGGTTTGTTTTAATCTTCAGGAGTATGGTCCTACCCAAAAGAGAGTCTCGAATAGTCAGTCGTACTTCCTCCATTCACTTCTACTTCCGTTTTCAGGGAGTGATACAAGAGTGACAAACGGATAACCCAGAAACAACGTGGATCCATAGTGGGTTGTAAGTTCTTTTTAGTGACGTATGGCTGGGTGGTAAGTGCAGAAAAGATTACAGATCACATACGGTCAAGTGAGGTCAAGATTAACTTACAAGTCCTAATAACCTACGAAGTTCACAAGTCCATGCCAGAACTTTGTTCTGTTGGGACATAACATTGATATTGCATGACAAAAGTTTGTTGTAGATGCTAGAGAAAAAACCACTTGGAAATCGCAAAAAAGCGGTACTCACTGCGTTTGTGGTCGGTACTTTGAGGACAGTAAAAAGTAATATGCAAACACAGACTGCAAAATTTGGAACTGACATATACGGAAATTGTTCAAAAGACATGACTGTCACCAGAAATGCTCATGAAATATAAAAAGAATTCTTAGATACCATGAGACATCACTAAAAATTAGTTTTCTCAAATCTTTCAAATTATATTCTGTTGTCATACGAGTATACATAGTCTTATGTATATAGTCCTAGATACAAAAATAGGGCCGTCATGACTGAAAACATTTATTCATTGTTTTATTCACTCAAAGCTGTCAGTTGGGTATGCTAATAACTCCGTTATTTGACCCCCGACAAAACAGTATTTTTCTAAAATGGTATCACGATGAGAAAACACAGGATAAAAGAACGAGAAAAGAGGAAGGGAAAGAAAGTAGGCAGAAGGAGAAGGAAAGAAGAAACTTATAATCGGAGCAGAAATAAGTTGTGCAAACTGGTGATTTTTATCTCTTTATCAATGGCTCCCCCAAGCAGTATTTTATTATTTGAAATGCTTAATTTTTGCAAGTGTATCATTTGAAAATATGTGTTTGCAGTATTTGTGAAAAACAATTTCATGGAGATAAAATTGTGGTATAAGCAAACAAGATTTTATAAAGACAAATGTCCAGCAGGGACATAGATATAAGAACTGCCAAACGGTAACTTTAACAGCATTAACTCTATGAAAAAAAATCCAAATCTAAGAAACATAAAATGTACACTAGCAACAGATCTTATACATACATCTTTGTTCAGTGTGAATCGTGTGGTTGATACAAATATAAAACTTTTCGTAATATCTGGCTGCACTGTTGAAAATATGAAATGGAAAATCCAATAGCAGAGAAACATAACCCTTCTTTAGTTGTGGAAACTTCCAAGCAATTTTCACCATATTCTTTTTTATAAATCATATTCTTCATGCTTGACTCTAGTTTGAACATTTTAGTCATCCGTAACTCAGCTAGGCTTTCCCGTGATATAATGCTAACATTATCTGCATTAGACTTATTGGCTCGGTCGTCCACTCTCTAAGCTTCATATCTTGCTCATGCCTGGTTTGCACTTTTATATAAAGGCAAGTATATATAATAAACGCTGTCCCTTTCCAACCTAAACCCCTATTATACATAACTATACTATATTCCCATATCAGTCTTTTAATGTAAGGAATAACATTTCTAGTGTCTTTCATAGCTGATATTTGAGTATATCTTACATTGATTTCACATTTTGGCACAGAAAATTTGAGGGTGGGGTAAATCGATTACATCGACTCTAATGTTCAACTGGTACTTATTTTATCGACCCCGAAAAGATAAAAGGCAAATTCAACCTCGGCAGAATTTGAGCTCAGAACGTAACTTATAATGAGACCAAACATTGTTCACTGTCACGTGATAATAATGCATCCCAAGATGACTTGAAGGATTTTTATTACATTGCCCTGAATATTCCTCAAGTAATTGCACAGCGGTATATATTTGTTTTTTGTATCTATGTTACTTATATAAAATGAATTCCTAATTCTATATGACGCATATTCGATTACGAACGCGTGTGTGAGAGTGTGTATGTGTGCGTGCGTGTGTGTGTATAAATATATTTGCACATATGTGTATATATTGATATGACTATCTATCTGTATTCATAATGACACACACACACATATATACGAACGCACAAAAACACACATACACACAGACATGTACCGAAAGAGCGAAATGGTGCGCATATATATATATATATATATATATATATATATATATATATATATATATATATATATATATATATATATATATATATATATATATTTCTAGATATTACAATAAAGTTTTCTTAAACTCAACGATTGCTTATTCAACGTATTGAATGGTGAAATAAGAATAAAACATTAGAATTATACTTTACATGGAAAGAAAAAAGAAATGAAATAACCTAGAATACCGGAGGTTATAAATAACCTATACGGCGTGAAGTCTTGCATTCTTTTGTCACCATATATATTCACAAAAAATATTAAATGCTATTGTTTTAATTTGATTGTCTTCTGTTTTAATAGTTTGACAGTCAACCGTAATGAAGACAACCGTAATGTTCAATATTTACACTGTCGATGTAATCCCAAAGAACAAAAAAATATGACAATGTGATTGTACGTCAGACAACCAAATTTGTGTGCTGATCACAGAAACTGGCGTTGACCCAAAATGTTACTTCTGTTCTATTAGTTGCCTAAAAAAGAAATATTGCCCCCGCGTGAAACATATACATGGTGGTAGAAAAATATTGGGTTAAGTTAATGCTCACATTTTTGGTCTTACAGTAACCCTGTGGACTTCAACAAAAAGTGGAGAAATTATGAAAATATTAATGGAGTATAAGCACCCAACATTGAAACTAACACTAATGTGATAAACTGCAATCATTGCCAGTCTTCTCGAGAAAAATACGCCATTAACCTTGGTCAATAATTTAAGCAAATCGTTTCCGAATACATATAATGGTTTCTGCTCCGGCAGAATGCAAAGAATTTCGAGGGGAGGCAGTTGAAATTTATATAACTGGTTTCACATTTTGGCACAAGGCCAGCAATTTTGGAGGAAGAGATAGGACGATTACTAGTACTTATTTTATCGATCTTAGGAGTATGAAAGGCAAAGTCAACCTCGGCGGATTTGGATGGAAGTCTGAACATAGAAACAGACGACTTACTGCTAAACATTTTTCTCGCTGCCTTAACTTAACTCTTTGAGCCCTGACCTCCCGAACCTTATCTTACCATATACCGGACACTCCACTGGTGCTACGGTAAAGAGAAAAATAAGACATCCACCGATAAACCGGTGTTACGGGCCCAAAGGGCTAATCTATATAATACTGACCAATAATTGATTTATATTATTAATTTATATAATTTGTTTTACTTTTAATTATTTATAAATCACCTGCTATACATTCATATGATATCTAAAAATAATTAAATAATTACATTCTGATTTCAACTTAAAAATAAATGAAGTTATCTTTAGAACATTCTTCTTACAATCCTTTATTTGTTTTCTTGGAGAGAAAAAAGGATAAGAGGTGAGAAAAAGGGAAAGAAAAGTAGATGAGTAGTTAAGATCAGTGCACCGCAAACGGTATGCCTCGGCACACTGGTGTGCCGCGGGAATGCTATGTGTGCTTAGTGTAATCTGAATGTAATTTTTTCCCTATACTTTTAGTTACATTTTTAGTCAAGGTGTGCCACCGAATTTTGAAAACAATATAAGTGTACCGCAAGTGGAAAAATGTAGCGGAGCACTGCTTTAGATTGAAGTTTCCAGCTGGAAAACCCATGGATTACAAGCAATCGCTTAAAAATTGTTGTACTCATACCAACAGATCGTTTTGTTTCAGTCATTTGACTGCGGCTATGCTGGTGCACCGCCTTTAGTCGAACAAATCGACCCCAGGACTTATTCTTTATAAGCCTAGTACTTATTCTATCGGTCTGTTTTGCCGAACCACTAAGTTACGCGAACGTAAACACACCAACATCGGTTGTCAATCGATGGTGAGGGACAAACACAGACACACATACATATACAAATACACACACACACTCACACGCACACATATATATTTATACATATATATGTCGGACTTCTTTTAGTTTCCTTCTACTAAATCCACTCATAAGGCTTTGGTCACCCCGTGGTTATAGTAGAAGACACTTGCCCAAGTGCCCAAGGTGCTTAAATGATAAGTAGTAAATAGATAATATGGCGGTTGTTTCAATATAAATCTGCTCTATAGAAAATGCGTAATTATTAACTTATTGAAATGAATAGAATCTTGCTATAGAAAACTTAATATATTTGAAAAAGAAGTCGCTTTGTTAAACTGACATAACCATAGTAGCATATATTACATAAAAAAAAGCTTTAAGCGGTGTGAAGGCGCGTGACTCCGTGGTTAGGGGTATTCGACTCACAATTGTAAGGCCGTGGAGTTGATTCCTGACGGCTCGTTGTGTCATTGGGGAAGACTTTTATGTCACGTACTCCAGTTGACTCAGCCTTGTCACATTCTGTGTTCTGCTGAATCTCTCTGAGAACTACGTTAAGAGTGCCTGTACTTGTGGGATACTCATCCACTTGCATGTTAATTTCATGAGCAGGCTGTTCCGTTGATCGGATCAACTGGAACACTCGTCGTAACAGACGGCGTGTCAGTTTTAATTAATACCACAATGGTGCAATGATTTATGGGTCCCACACAGAGCCAGTACCTATTTTCCCTTGATACTTAGATTATTTAATCCTCTGTTATATTTCTGCCCTAAAGATAAATGTTTTCATAGGGGGGAAAATAGCTTAGCATCTACCAATTTTGAATAGAATATATTGATTATTTTTAATTAGTTAAAACTAATCAATATATTTGATTCAAAATTCTTAGATATTAATTTATTTTTCCATTAGAAACTTCTATACTAGCTTTGTAATTCGAAAGGCTACTCGTGAAGCTCATCAACTCTGGAATATAGGCAGTTATTTATATAAGGCAAAGTTTGAACATAACATACTTAGGGATATTTAATCGTCCATTCTACTGTCTAATATTCTCTCTAACTTCATAGCCCTTATTGTGTATTGAAGATATTTTATTACCATTGAGATTGAGCTGTCTTATTGCTTTTTTAAAGTAAAACACAAATAAATGAATCATGAAGAAAATAAAACAATTATCTCTAATCAACTTTCAAACGAAGTACAAAATTGGCAGTGTTGTTATATTTTCTCTCACTAAAAGTCAGGACTAATTTTCGTCGATATGTTCAAATAACGATCTGAAAGTTTTATTGTCAATGTTCAGGATTTTCCTTGGCAAAACGTTTTCTTTTAGTCGGGCAATAGTATGCTAGGTTCACCATTAAATTGGCATTCGTGATATGGTAGTATATGTCTATGTGCGTGTGTAACTTTTTATTTGTTGAAATGTGTGTAGGTAGGCATGTGAGAATTTATGTGGCATAGATTGTGACAGCAGGCTATAATTTACTTTTTAATATGCCAATATTTGTCTGTGGTTTAGGATTAATTTGCAGAAAGAGTGTTATCAGCAGATCATTTGGACATTAAGAACATATAATACTTTTTATTTTACTGAAAAATCCTCTGTTCCTCCTCCTCCTCTTCATCATCATGTTCTTCTTCTGTTTCTTCTTCGTATTATTTTAAACAACTTCAGTTGAAAATGATACTTAATAGAATTCTAAAATGGGTAGACATGAAAAAATAATTTGGGTTCTTATATATATATATATATA
>NC_068982.1:31022364-31025301 GCF_001194135.2 Octopus bimaculoides
ATATATATATATATATATATACATACACACACATACATGCATACATATACATACATTCCTGTATCTGTGTGTCTGCATATGCGTGCGTGTATGTGTGCATGTATGAATGCGCTTGTACGAGCCTTTACTGGAAGCTATGATTAAAGAATAATATACTTAGAGCAATTCTGAAATGGGCAGACATGAAAAACGTTTGTCAGTTTTTAGTGTTCTCGATTTCACTGTACAATATGTGTGTATGTGTGTGCGTGCGCGTGCGTTCTTACGTGCGTGTGTATGTATGTGTGGGTGTGTGTGTATGTGTGTGCGTGGGTGGGTGTGATTGTGCACATGTATGTCTGTACATGTATGTATGAGTTGAAAGCAATGGTTACTCAGTGGAGTGTCCCGGTTTCGTCTTCCGATATTTTTCTAACACTGTTATTTTGGAGTAAATGAGGAAGAAGTGTTGGTCTGTTCCAGCAAATAGGCATAATTTTCAGGTAATATCAACAAATATATAGCAATGTAGTGCTTTGTAAACTGTTGATTATTCAAGTTTGTAATACTTTTTATCGTTAGAAATAAACTCTCTTGTTTTCTCATCCATACATACACACGCGTAATCATTTGTTGTTGTTGGCACTCCGTTGCTTACAACGTCGAGAGTTCCAGTTGGTCCGATCAACGGAACAGTCTGCTCGTGAAATTAACGTGCAAGTGGCTGAGCACTCCACACACACACACGTGTACCCTTAACGTAGTTCTCGGGGATATTCAGCGTGACACAGTGTGACAAGGCTGACCCTTTGAATTACAGGCACAACAGAAACACGAAGAAAGAGTGAGAGAAAGTTGTGGTGAAAGAGTACAGCGGGGTTCGCCACCATCCCCTGCCGGAGCTTCGTGGAGGTTTAGGTGTTTTCGCTCAATAAACACTCACAGCGCCCGGTTTGAGAATCGAAACCGCGATCCTATGACCACGAGTCCGCTGCCCTAACCACTGGACAATTGCGCCTCCACCATTCACATATACACGCGCAATTACACACACACAGACAAGCACATACACACACAGACACACACAAGCACATACACACACACACACACACACACACACACACACACACACACGCACACACACAAATGATCCCCTCATTACAAATGCTCAAGTTCAATATTTCTCTGTAGCTCTATAGACCGAAATACTAACACTGTTCTGTTCCAAATGTCTTACTGTTGTATGAAAAGTAGACTTATCAGTCTCACAGTATTCTTCTTTGGTAATTATGTTTTCCTTCATAAATAAGTAATCCCCGAAACGTCTCAAAGGTATAACGATGAAACAAATGGTAATGGTGATTGAAGTAAACCTAGCTCTATTAATTTGCGAAACAAAGTGAACAACGTCTCTGTGACGCAATCGATCAGTGCGTTCGGATGTTAACCGAAACGTTGATGGTTCCAGCCCACCCAGGAACGTTCTGAAAACTTCTTGAGGTATAGCTGTGTGGTAAGTAGTTAGCTTCCCAAACACATGGTTCCGGGTTCAGCCCCACTGTCGAACTTGGGCAAGTTTCTTATACTATGACCTCGGGCCGACCAAAATCGTGTGAGTGGACTTGGTTGACGGAAACTGAAAGAAGCCTATTGCATATATATTTGTGTCACTGTGTCTGTACGTGTCCCCCAGCACCACTTGTCAACCGGTGGTGGTTTGTTTACTTCCCTCTAACTTAGTGGTTCGGCAAAGAGACCGATGGCATAAATAACAAGCTTAAAAGTAAGAACTAAGGTCGATTCGTCCGACTACAAAATTCTTCAAGACGGTGCCCCAGTATGGCTGCAGTATAATGATTGAAACAACTAAAGGATAAAAGATAACCCTTTCTATTATAAGCACAAGGCTTGAAATTTAGGGGAGAGGACTAGTCGATTACATATTTATACACTTTATTCTCCTTGTCTATTTTCCTTCAAATATCTCTAATGCACATGATGGTGGTCCTATGAGTTAGTACCTATGTGTTACTTTGATTAAATCATTTCATATTTATCATTTGACCCTTCTGTTCTCATAATTTTTACTGTCACTCTCTCTCTTCACAAAGACTTTACAAATCCTTCCTCTCAAAACGTCAACCCCCTTAAATTTCCTCCCATTCTGTTTTTGTATTTTACAGAATTGGAATTCCTGATGGTGAAGCATGAACATAACACAAAGACTTTCGCTGCCTGAGAGTTACTACAAAACAATACATGATGCATTGTTCCACTTTTTCTTTTTTATTAGAAATAAAAATCTTTAGGACAATGCTATATTATAGTATGCCCTTCTAGCTATTTTGGGAGTAGTCAATTTACAATAATTGCTGCATATTTTTAAAAGGAAGAAGTGGGGAAAAGTTGAAGAATTACAAAAGAATCCAAAATTTTCTCATTATTTTAGGCATGTAACGATAATCAAATGCATGTTGGCAAACTAAATACACTTCTGGAATTTTCTATTACAGTTTTAAATAAATAAAAATAACTTCTAGAATGAAGGAAGGAAAAAAACATTAATTTAAACAACTTTTTCAATCTATTTCATAACAAGAATAGTAATGTTATTTGCGATCGGTTTATTATTTTAAATCTTAACCAAATAAAATTGCTTGTGAAACAAACTTAGTTAACATCCAAATGATTTTGAAGACCGACAAATAAAAATCATTCTTCATTATTTATACTTTTAACTTCAAATTTCATTCTGTTAATTATTATTTCTAAGTGTTTTTATTTGCACTTATTATGATTATATTGTATTCCGTATTCAATTATTATTTCTAAATCATTTGGCATAACTTTGTATGATCGTTTCAAGAGTAAAACAATTGCAGTGAATCATTAAAAAGAAACACACACACACACACACACACACACACACACACGTACACACACACACACACACACACA
>NC_068982.1:31025872-31032322 GCF_001194135.2 Octopus bimaculoides
TATATATATATATATATATATATATATATATATATATATGACGGGCTTCTTTCAGTTTCCCTCTACCAAATCCACCCACAAGGCTTTTGTGGGCCCGAGGCTATAGTTGAAAACACTTGCTGAAGGTGCCACGCAGTGGGGCTGAACCCGGTACCATGTGATTAGTAAGCAAGCTACTAACCACACAGCCAATCATATATTTAAGGTTATATATGGAAGAAAAAATGGGAGATATATAAATATATGAAGGAAGACAAAAGGAAGGGAAAGCCGGCCATAAAATATATTAAGAAAAGAAAACTGAATTATTGTGGGATCATGTGTGTCATCATATTTGTCGTGGTCGTCTTCGTGATCGTCATCATCATCATCGTAACCAACACACCTTTAACGCTGTCATCATTTTAATGACTCTCTTTTCCATGTTAAAACTTATTAGTAGAGTTAAAATTCAGCGAATGTTTAGCAGTATGAATAAAATAGCATTGAAATTCTGCTTAAATGACATCTTAATGAGATTTTCTTTCAGAAACTGGAAATTCAGCTGGAATAGGGCGGTAAATGTGCAGCTTCTTCGTTTAGTAGACGAAAATAGAAACAACGAAAAATATACTAAATAAAATACAAAATAGGACCAAAAAAAAAGAAAATAATAATAATGATAACGTTGACATCAACAATAGCAAAGACAACATCATTTAAGCAGTTTGAAACAAAATCGAAAAAAAAAGGAAATATTGAAAGTGAATAAAGAATGTTGGATAAAAAGGAAAAAAATATGCTGATAAAAAAAAAGAGAGAAAGAAATCATACAAAAGAATCAAGAAGTAAAAGAATTTTTGAATGAATCCTCCACCCCTTTTTCTGATTGGCTGGTTAATCAATCTACAGCAGTGAACATTAAGGGACAATAAATTTAAATGCATTGATTGATTTGGTTAATGTGTCTAATTGTATTTTCCTTCGTTGAAATATTCTTACTGATAATGACAAATATAACATCATGCTGGGTACAATGTGGAAAGCTTAACAAAATTTTTTATTAATCCTTTTTTTCCTCTCAAATTTGTTCTTGCTAATTGTTTAAGAATGCCAATGAAAATTCAGCAGTGGTAAGTGATAATAATAACAAAACAAATAAAATGAAATAATTCTAAACTAAAATATACAAAAAAAAAAAAAACTCACTCTGGTCAAGGAAAATAGAAAAAAGAGTTTCGTCTTGTCAACAGTCTTCACCTAGATGCAACAATATTTTAATGCACAGCTAGAATTATAATAAATGAAATACATTTGCAAGTTCTAAATAATTTAACTCTAACAATTAAATCAGAATCAGCGAATAAATTGGAAGTAATATTTTAAAACCGATTTGAGAGAGGCTTTAAGAGGAAATTTCAGTTTATGAGGAATTTGTTTTGAAGGACCAGAAAGCATCAGCAATATCGTTTTCTATAGGTAGTCCAGTTTAGCTAGTTAGGTGGTGTACTGATATTTTGCGCGTCATCGTGGACGTCGTCTTCGTCGTCTCTGTCGTCAAATTCGTCGTCATCTTCGTCGTCGTCGTCGTCGTCGTCGTCGTCGTCGTCGTCGTCGTCGTCGTCGTCGTCGTCGTCGTCGTCGTCGTCGTCGTCGTCGTCGTCGTCGTCGTCATCATCATCATCATTCTTCTCCGTCTGATTACATAGGACCAAGTATCCTCATAATGGAAAACATGATAACCACGAATAGATAATGCTGATCAAATGCTTTCTTTGATCAGTGGTCTTTGTGTTATAGGTCTTCTGAAGTAGAGATAACTGAGACTACACAACAATGCCAACTTCGTATATGACTATGCATCTTTTAAACAGGAAAATAAGTCTAACTTTAACATGGAGACTTTATTGATCCTCTAATCGCTTCGATAAAGTCAACCTTTATAGAGTATATTTTGCCAGCCTAAGAAGAGACTTTAGGAACACGCCCACTCCTATGAAAAAAAAAAAAAACTTAAAAGAAATAGAAAACCATTAAATCTGAAATATGCTACAGGAAGTGGCATCGACAGACTTTTTAAATAAAGGAACATAATTCTCATAATCAATGGCTGCTTGTGTTATTAATACTAAAATATTGTTACATACACATTCTCCACACACATAATACAATCGGACACCTCTCATATTCATACCTATTCTTTCCTACACTCACAATCACATACATACAAGCAAGAAACACGTCTTGAACACACTAAAAGCAAAGTATCTAACTGATAAATCAGGTCACAATCATTAACATACAAAAATATTGACTTATGTGTGAGTTGAGATTTCATTCTGGTTGGTTTTAGTAAAAAAAGATCTGAGTTGAGGGAGTAGATTTCTTTCAAAGCCACACAGTATAAAATAATATATAAAATGGAGATACGAAGTCAACGGACGGGGTATCGGATTAAATACCCTATAGTGCATAGTTACTACCCTTTACTTTCTGAATTTAAATGCTGTTGAGAGTATTCTTGGCTTTTGTCCAAGATATATAAAATAGGTAACATGAAATACTATGGTATTTAAATGAATATTCCCATCCTACACAAATGTTTCATCGTGTGCCAATATTAAAAATCGATATTTCATACCACATATTTGCACAGATATGTGCGAAGATGGGTCATAATAAATCCTTTAGGAATATTAAATTTGTATAACGTTTGCTCAATATATCGTAGAATGAATGTGAAATGGTTAACTGAAAAGATATATTACACTTTTGGAAATATTGACTTTTGGAATTGTTACTTTTTAACATGTACGTCATCATTATATAAACAAATCTTGATTAGAATCTGAAGTTATGGAAATACATTCTGCAAGCGATATATAGTTATACCACGAATCATATTAGTTATTCTCGCTTACAAGTCATCTATAGAACGAAGTTTAGTTGAATAACCAGTAGCTTTTAAATAATCTCATAAAATAAAGTTGAAGCAATTACAAATTTTTAAAAACATGAATAAATATCCATTAAATAGTTTGACTGATGGCAATAAAAGAGATGCATCTAGCTTTTAAATGTTTTTGTTGTTGCTTTTACGGATGAATTCTATCAAATAGAGAACCATAGTTAAAAAATGGAAAATTTATAATTTAGAATTACTCGTTGATTTTGCAATGACTGTATAATTAGATAAAATATACTTGTAACCAAAGCTGCAAAACCAGTTGATATACCTGAGAGAAGAAAATCTAGTATATCTGTCATACAAACATACACATACGTAGGCTTTCCTATCCGAGTGGTACCCGAGACCACATCCCTTTGTTAACGAGGTTTAAGTGTGTTACCGTTACACCAGCGAATTAGCCTTCCTGTTTCTGGTGCACCAGCATGACCGCAGCCACTTGGCTGAAACACATAAATAAATAAATAAATAAATAAATAAATACGCGCAATGAAAATTGGAAGTAAGGTAAAAAATGGATTTGAAGTAAGGTAACAAATAATAATATGCAATGATCCCCCGACAGAAAAAAAAGTAGGCTTTCCTATCCGAGTGGTACCCGAGACCACATCCCTTTGTTAACGCGATTAAGTGTGTTACCGTTACACCAGCGAATTAGCCTTCCTGTTTCTGAGAAATTTAAGAACTATATTAGTTCGTAGTTGTTTTTGTAAACGAACCTTCTATATGCTTTGGGTTTTGTTGCACAGTGCCGGGTTTTACATTCTTGTAAATAATAATAATAGTATTTATATAAGCCTAAATCTTATAGCGATCACCATGCAATGACTAAGAAAAATAGTCTCTTCCTCGGTGATCGCTTTAGGCTTATATAAAACCATTATACATCTATACATACATGCACACACACACATATATGTACACATATACGCGTTCATTAGATACTTATATACAAGCAGGAGATATATGCACATATACATATAAATACATACCTATACATACATACATACATACCTATATACATACATACATATATATATATATATATTAAAGACATTTATATGATTTCTAACTTGCATAACTAGATATTAGGGTATATATTGTTTTATAATACATACATACATACATACATACATACATACATACATACATACAAACACACATATACCTGCATATACATCTACATACTTTCGCACATACATACATTTATAAATACATACTTTCATATACACAAGTACGTGTATGCATTATTTTAAATAAAAATTTTCTTGCTCTTTACTTTACCAGATGTAATAACTTGCCCTGAACTTTTCCAAGTGTAATAACTTGTCCTGTAATTTTCCAGTTTTATAATCTTAAGAATATTATTTTTCTTGCTCGCATTTTTACATGTAATCCATGTTTTTTCCAGGCTATGCTATTACGCTAATTAATAATGTGTCAAATGTGTCAAATAGTGGTGTCGTTGATAATTCTTTCCTTATCCCAATGATGCCGGTGTCATATGTTAAAAGTCCTCTTATAGAACTATATTCATAAAAAATGTATAGAACTATATTAACACCCTCAAATTTGAGAAACAAACACTCACAGCCTTTTTCCTTTAAAACTTCATTGCATGAGATTGATACCATGAAACTTCTCGAATTGAGCCTTATCATTTAAGTCTAACTAAAATATAGTTTGATTTTTAAAAGAGAAAAGATACTTATGCTTAAATTCAAATATTTACCTTATATTGTTTTCGTGATATTTTACCTCACAACTTTTTTGATATAAATTCTTGTTGCGCGAGGCCAAAACTATGAAATGCCTCATGCTTTCTTCTATCATTGAAGCTAAAATAAATGTATTTTGCTTTTAAAATAAGAAAGTTATTTAGATATAAACTTGATTGGTGGCGTTACTTACTCTCCGATAACGATACAACACATTTTGATGCAAACTTTTTCCTACTGGACCAAATCTCAATTTTTTAATGCCAAAATGTAGCTAGGGACAAGTTCCCTTCAAAAATGTGAACGGTTTTCAATTTGGTTAAGAACTGAATTAGTGACAAAGTCTGAAATATGCTGCGTGTGAGTAAATTGTGGACTTAAGAATATTATTCAACTACAGTAGTAATTGTATGATACATACATACATACATTCATACATACATACATACATACATACATACATATATATTTACTTTTCGTAACGAGACAAATAAACCAAGGCTGTGTATAATACAGAACATTTATAAATAGGTATTACAGCTGTTTCCGGGATATTTGTTATATCCCTTCATCGGATATATATGTATATATATACATACACACACAAACATATATGTATATATATATATATATATATATATATATATATATATATATATATATACTCGTGGTCTGATCAAAAGGTATCCGCACTGTTGCCAAACTAACGAAGCTAAGGCATGCAGAGTAAAGCCGCTTGGCACAGATTGACCTTAAAGTCTTCTGTGCATGCGCACTATATTTTAACGTTCTAGCTCATTCCCGCGATTTGCAGCGATGCTTAGAAGGAACGTGTGTAACGTTTGAGCGACGCGTTGATGATGACAGACAAAGTTGAGCGGAGAATCTGCATCAAATTTGGACAAAAGCTTGGCGATACCTGCTCAGAGGCCTACGTAAAATTTTCAAGAAAGTTTCATCGTTCTTCTCATAAACCAAGGAGATCTTGTGCAACAGAACACCGTGTGCCCTTCTGGTCAGCTGAAAGTAGTTTTGGCACAAGCTTGGCAGAAACGGCTGTCATACCCAAATTTTCAGAGAAAATGGACTACTGAACTGTAACTAATCTGCATATCCTCTGATAACTCACGGATGGTGATTCGACGATTTCACCTCAGCTTCACGCACATCTGCAAAGTTTTTCTCCGTTCTGCTGGTTGCAGTTCTCTCAGAACGTTCGTTAATGTCGACATTTTCGGCTATCTTTGAAACGTCTGAACCACTCGTACACTTGTGTGCGGCTCATACACCCCTGTCCATACACGTTCTGCGAGTTTGCATAGGGTTCTGAACAGGTATCACCATGACAACTTTCTCTGTCATGCTCAATACGATGATCACACGCTACACACCTTTCTTCCAAGCACTGCTGTAAACAGCATAAGTGAGCTAGAACGTTAAAACGTAATGCGCATATACAACAAAGGGATCTTTTTTAAAACGGGGGCCACATTTTTCATTAATGTTTTACGTAGTGTTTTTGGTACGGAAAGACTTTCAAACTTCGTATACTTATCTATTTTGTGTTATAGAACAGAAAAATATTTTTGTATTCGAATTTATTTCATGTAAAAAATTGTCTTATTTCGATAATTTCAACCAATCACTGACAAGTATTCAGTTGTTTATATTTACTCCTTTGGCTGATTAAGCGATGTAAAGCGTATTTAATCTCCATACCTTCGTTTTATTGGCTTTTTTCATTTTAAATTTGCTTTAACCCTAACCCTAAGGTTAGGGTTAGGG
>NC_068982.1:31033513-31037752 GCF_001194135.2 Octopus bimaculoides
ATATATATGGGGTGGGGACGTGTTGGTTAGTGGTTTAGCTATTTGACGGTGCACGTTGATAAAGTCATGAATACGGTTTCCGGCGGCTCGTTGTGTTCTTGAGCATGACACTTTACTTTACGCCGTACCTGTACACTCAGATGCTTCTCATCCTTTGGGTATCGATACAAATCAAACTAATTAGTCTAGCAAATTCATATGTTTTATTGTTTTTAAAAATACTATACGCACTTGAAACAGCCTTGAATATAAAAGAAAAACGGTATGTATAACATTGGTAATATGTACATATATACAGTATACTAATAAGCAATATTCCTTCAGCTGCCTAAGATATAAGTTTTAGGAACGGAAGATCTTATCAAAGGTTCATTTATACATTAGAAAATGCATAAATATGGCACCCATAACTCTATTAGACAACTGTCGAAAAAGTAGTAAAGCTTTCTATCAGAGAGTTTGATAAAAACATCAATGATTTTCCTATTAACATGCAATAATTATTAGGCGTCAAAATCGAAGTTAAATTCCCGGCTTTCCACTGAGTATAGCACGATGAAGAAAGCAACTTCTAAAACGCTTTGAAACGAATCACATGCAAGTAATCAGTAGATGCCAGAATATAAGAGGAATTAATGAGTTGATGAAATGTCAAAAGAGTGTTCTTTATAAAAGTTACATGTTCTTTATATTAAAAAAAAAATGAACGTTCTCAATAGAATGTTACCGCATAGAGAAATAATATCAGAATAGGACAAAATTCAGAGTACGAGAAGAGTAGCAATGAATTGCTTCGAAGAAAACCACCCCAAAATTAAGTTCAGAAGATTGTGCAGTTTCTTAGATGTAAAATCTAACGCTTCTAACTCTATCCCTATCGTCAGCGAGAATAGAAAGTATTGAAAATTATATGTGGAAGGAATGTATTTCCTGGAGAAAGTCATAAGCGAATTAAACGATGTGTCAGGGAGTTGAGCAAGTAGGTAACTGTAAATCCTTCAAAGAATTAAGAACATAAGTTACAGTTGAATATCACAGATACAAATCATAGTGATGAAGAAATAAAAAAAAAGCAAGAAATTTTGTGAGGTGTATACATAAAATTAAATGCAAATAGAAACTGGAAAAGAACCACCTCAGTATGTCACTTTTCACCGTCGAGCAACTTGTTCCTATGACAAAACAAAATATAAAAAAAGAAAATTAAAAAATTAAGAAAATTAAAAATTTGAACTACTTATTCACACGAACCAGATTCAGCTGTTGACTGTATATGTATGTATGTATGTATGTATCTATCTATCTATCTATCTATCAACCTATCGATCTATCTATCTTCCATTCTATTTATCTGTATTTATATATATGCATACATATATGCAAACTCAAACATATGTTTGACTATGTGTTATAACTGATTGTAATGACAAGAAGTACTACAATTTGAATAGAAAAATATTTAATTGAGAAATTGCGTACAAATCTTCAAATAGGTTTTTTCCTACCAAATTCTCTGAATAAGTCATAGAAACATGTTTGAATATCTCTTAGCGTCGTCGCATCTCTCTCCCTCCCCCCGTCTCTCTCTCTTACCGTATCATTCGCTCTCGATATACATTCATAGACACACACATACGTATATTAATACACACACACACACACACACACACACACACACACATATATATATATAGATATATGTATGCATTTAGTTTTGTATTTGATTTGCAAGATACGTGTGTTGAAGCATATTTTATTGTGTCTGGGGAGAGTTATTCTTTTTTAGTGGCTTATTAATTTACACACTCACCAGTCCGATTTCCACTCATTTACTTATTTCTACTGAAAATTTCGTTGCGTCTTGCAGCCATTACACTAGTCGTTGACTCTGTCCGTTATCGGGACAGAGCCAACGACTACTGAGAATGTTTGCAAGACGCAAGGAAAATTTCAGAAGAAATAAATAAATAAATGAGCGGAAATCGGACTGGTGAGTGTGTTAAATTAATAAGGCACTAAAATAAAATGACTCTCCCCAGACACAATAATGTATGTATGTATGTATGTATGTATGTATGTATTAGCTGATTAACAGACTGACTGAGGGAACGGTAACATCAAATAACCGTAAACGTCACAGAAGATAGTTCTACGTCTGTTATCATTCTTTTACTTTATAGTTTTACCATCTCCAATAGAGCGGTTAATAATCTCAAGTAGAGCAGCTATTTAGTCACAGAGAATTTTATAGTAATATCGATTTATCAGAACATCGTGTAAAAAGAAAAAAAACACAAGCTAGAACAATGAAAACACCAAAAAGAATATTACGAACCAGTGTGGTGGAGGTAAATTTTCCTAGCAATTATTAAATATGCTTTTTCTTTAAATATATAAACTGTGATGAATCCATTTCTTCAAATGAGATAATACGTTCCAACTGATTTGAATACAACCAAAGATATTAGCAATCTATTAAGCAATTTCTGAATCTGTCAATGGCATTACTGCTCATATTCCCTTTATAAAATATTCATCTGTTGAAGTGGTGAAATTTCGAGCAATATCTACAATAGGCAATTACAAACGGGACCAGCCACATAACTTATTTTATAGCTTCATGTACAAACGTCGAAAAATAACCCCGCATATTTGTTCCCCTATGAATTTTTTATAACGTGGTTTCTGTATATGTCACCTTAATGTCGTGCACTAATACAGTGTGATATATAGTACCACAGAACGGGGTAGACACTAACTGTCTCCACTTGATGTATTCCCAAATACTCTGCCAACAACTGTACCCAATCCAAAACAACTCTCGACGAACTATAACAACTTCTCAATAAATTCCTGCCACTAAACGAACTCACGAACAACACCTTTCGACTTCCGGCGATTTCTCACCCCTCCTGCTCTCAGTCAAACACACTGCTATTTACAATATATTTACAATAGTTCGGCTAATCCATTCTCACAGAGGGTGTTATGATTTTCACCATAACAGAATTGACTCTGTATGTATTTAATATATATACAGATAATGTCCATGATACAGTGTGCTATGAGAAAAAAGCGCAACAAAGCTCAAGTAATGAGAAACAGTCTTTCGCGAGGAAGGAATTAACAGGATCAGAGAACAATGGATACAAAACACATAGTTCTTGTCTTGAGGGTTTTCGAAACCATCAGTCCTAAACCTGTGAGATACCTACAAAACACCAACACTACCAAAACACACTGAATCACTACTTTATGAAAGAAAGCAAAGAATATACACAAACTATGCATTAATCAGGTAACTTAATGCATCAAAACACAATGTAGTTAAAATATTAAATAAAGCACAGTCCTAGCTTTAACACACGACGTAACAAGCTTCTAAAACATAGTATAAGACACGTAGACTGGCTTAACTTTCTTATACTCGCATATGTGCATGCATGCACGCACGCACACGCTTGTGCACGCACGCATGCGCGTGCGCGTGTAAAGGAAGCTTGAAAGTCAGAATGACTCTGGAACACCTAGCGCATAGGAGCAGCATAGGAAATGAAGGTGACAAGAATGACATGGAATCACGTGAAAAGAAAAGCACAAAACAGAATGACAGTTTTTGACTAAATTAGGGAGCCTATAGTGTGTAAGGGGTCTGAAAGGGTCAGTATGATGAATCATGATGATGACGACGACAATGAAGACGACCTTCATTCATGATATATATATATATATATATACACACACACACACATATATATATATATATATATAGATTGATAGATACATATATGTATGTATATATATGTATACATATTTAGTTTAAAATTTGTGTGAATGTGTATAGAATAATATATTAGTTGAGTAAAGTTAAAGTTGAGTCTGGTTTTCTTTTTTTTTTATGGTATTTTAACAAAATTAGCGCTCTCATATATAGTGTACTGATCAGATTTTAAATGTGCTTAACTGGCAGATGTATGTATATATATATATATATATATATATATGATTATTATGATTGACCGTTGACTGAACACTATTCAATTTTTTTTCTCCGTGTTTTTCTCCTTGTCTCCGTATTCTTTCTGTTGAAGAGCGTAGCTCGAAACGTCAAAGACTTTCCGTATTCCCGAGCGTCATACTAATATATACTTTTGTTATTTACACCACCTGTCCTCGTCTGTTGTTATTATTTGTATATTCTCCCATATATATATATATATATATATATATATATATATA
>NC_068982.1:31038119-31039044 GCF_001194135.2 Octopus bimaculoides
ATATATTGGGTCATCGCATAAATAATACAGTTTTTCTTATACTTCTTTTATTTTTTCAAAATTTAGATAAACGAAGTTAATTTTTAATCTAAAATATACTCTCCTTCATTTTCTACAATGCTCTTCCATCTCTCTGTCAGACTTGCAAGGACGCTCTTTCATAATTCACTTGTGCCTGACGAAAAATACTCTTCCACTATTGTTCTGACCTCGTCTACAGAATTCATAATTTTTCCGTCCAGATGATTTTCAAGACTGCGGAATAAATGATAATCAGATGGAGCAATGTCTGTCGAATATGGTGGGTGGGGCATCGTTTCCAATCCAAACTGTTTCAGCTTTTGGATTGACATCCTCACTGTATGTGGCCGAGCATTATCCCGATGGAAGAACACCTTTCGTCTTGGAATGAAAGATGGTCGTTTTTCTTCTGGCGTAGGTGTCGATGAATGGTTGAATAACCAAATCTAAGATTTTCTGATAGTTCCTCAATAGTTACGGTGGAATTTTGTCTCATCAGGGCTTGCAGGGCATCTTCGTCGAGCTCTACAGATCTTTCAGGACTAGGCTTTAGTTTCCGGCTCGGAGTTTCTGGAACCACTATTAACACTGGATGATGCTTATTGTCCGATCCCCATATACCGCATTAATATTCCTCGCACTTTCCGTTGCGTTTCTGTCTTTATTGAACACTTAAAGCAAAATATGCCGAAAATGTTCCTTTGTCACTTTTCGAAAATAACTTAAAATCGAATTGCACTCTTCAAACTTGACTAAAGAGAAGAACATGGTAAACTTACTACCTGCTTTTATAGCAGGTTAATGTAGGTAGCTTATCCATTCCGAATTTTAGTTCATGCAATTGAAAAACAGCCTTATTGATGAAATGACCCACTAAGTATGTACATGTATATATGTATATATA
>NC_068982.1:31039626-31048227 GCF_001194135.2 Octopus bimaculoides
TATATATATATATATATATATATATATATATGTATGTATGTATGTATGTATATATATATACGCACACATGTATATTTATATTTATATATACAATACCAAAACCGTTAAAGAATGCAAAACTTAAAGAAAATGGAAGGGTGACAATATTCGAATTATACAATAAACTTCTGACAATCTAGATCATTTGGATTATTAATCCGTTGTTGTAGATTAGAGATGGAATTATTTCAGCTAGTTTTGAATTATATACTCACTATAGTATTATCGACAGAGATTTGAATGTATATGTGTGTATATTTATGTGCGCGCGTGTATATGTGTGCGTATATGTGAATTAATGTCAACAAAGTTATGAGAGTATTTGGTATATAAATGCTGTAATTAGTGAAAAGTTGTAGGAAATGACAATCATTAGTCTCTTAATGCGATTTACTCTCGATGCGGAAATAATAGTTAGGTCTTAGTTGTCATCATTATCGTCACCCACACCAACACCACCACCACCACCACCACCACCACCAACAACAACAACAACAACAACAACAACAACAACACCACCACCAACAACAACAATTGAACTGTTGTTATTCTCCTCCATCTACTTCGCCGTATGGATGTTATTGTCGAAACCGTCGTTATCATCTTCATTATTTTCATCATCAATATCATCATCGTTATATTCATTATCATCACTTTAATACCTATTTTACTAGGACAATCAAAGGTCAAAGGACTCTGCATACTCCGTGCCATTTATTTTAATATGCTTCAATTTAATAAAACCAATTACATATCTGTACATTTTTCTCACGCTATGTTAGTTCTACCAGCATGCTGCATACTAAGCTACCGCGCCTTAGGTTCTATACAGCATACATTTCTCTCTACAAACTATAATTTTCCAATACCCACCTAGACAAATTAAATTCCTAATTTTATTGCAATAATTAATTGGAGATTTTATGATTAAATTATGAAGACATAACAGCAGGAGCAAAAGAATGAACTGCCAAGTGGTGGGTACTGATTTCACATCTCTTGCCATAGTTTTACCATAAATCAATTAATTTCATAGAGTATACGTAACCGTTCGTAATAGGTACAAGACGCAGTTGCAAAACATACTTGAAAATGTCAAACATTCTACTTCGAAGGTGCTTTATAACTTATCTACTTAATATATTGTAACCCCGTTTTGATATGAAAGTATTAAATTCTTTCTCAATGTTCTCATTATATTTAGAAATCGGCTAGTATATATAGGATCGATTAGATGATAAGTACACAAGATTCTCCGTCGCACAGACTCAGGAGACGATATCCCATTTCAGTTCAAAAGACTTCGATTTCCAGTGAGTCTTAGTCTTGCCACACCCACCAACAAATCACATGGGGAAACGTGTTCGGCTGCTGGTTAACACCTTGAAAGGCCATGTGTTACTCATGGTCAGCTTTAATTTGGACGTTAAAGAGTAGGAAGCATGAAAAGTCTTTACACCAAATTGAAAAGCAAAAACTTCGTTTATGCAGAGATTCGTCCTGATGAAGAAACCAATTCGTCGGGGAAGACATTGTCTGGCATGGAGTAAAAAAAAATAAAATAAAGACTTTCCGTTGAGGAAATTGTCCGGCAATGACGGGCTACTCATCCAGTCACTATGTATAAAAGAGCTAATTTTGTTAAAATACCATGATAAAAAACGTGAAAACCAATACGCTGATCGTATTACCTGGGACCCTCGTCGTCGTAACCGACGGAGTGTTCCTTATATATATATATATATATATATATATATATATATATGATTAATCATACTATGATAAAATGTAGAATTTATTAATATTAGAAAGATCAAAAAGAAAATTATCTCGAAGAGATAATTTTGTTTGCGATCTCACTCTTGTTAATAAACTTTGTTTTCGATCTAGCTAGTGTACATAAATTTTAAATTAGATCACAGAAATGCGAGTCATACGGTGAAGTGATTTCAAACTTAATTTTCAGCTCAACATTTGTACATGGTTTTTTTCTTTCAAAAAGCATTGATAATTTTATAAAAAGATTATTGTTTTCCATTTATTTGTATACATCATTTTCAATATGAGTCCAAGTTACATAATTATTTTTGGGCTCCTTTCTTAGGTTCAACACTTATTGGTGAAATCAAAATGTGCAAAGTATCTTATAAAAAATCGCTATCTTATTATTGCCGAACACTCCAAAATCATAAAGCAGATCGTTAGTTATCTGTTACATTAATCTTGGTGCATCTATTTCTTGTTATTGCATTATTTTGAGTGGGCGTTGAAACAGAATTTTACAGGTCATTGACATTGATATTACAAATCACTGAAGATGTTAATTAAAGCAGCAAATACGTTGTTACTGTTAACTACCAGAGAATTAAATTATCGGTAATAATTCTCTGGTAATAGTAAAAGAAAACACATACACAAAAAAAAACAACAAGAAATGAATATGAATATGGTTACTCAAGAAAACACCGAGAATAGTAAGCAGAAAGCAACAAAAACATCGACTACAGAGCAGAATTACAACGATGTCTATAATAATCACGTAAGTAACTTGCTGATTAGTAACTGAGTAGCCATACTAAATTCTCAGGATTTTATATTTGAAAGATTTGTCATAAAAAGAAGCAGACGAGAAGAAAAAAAAATCTTATTAGTTATTGAAGATGTAGATGAATCTAATTTATAGTCATGAGATGTTTCTTTAAATTACGACGTTTCTTTAGTCTGAAAGTTAGTGTTTTAAATAATCATAAAATCAATGTTTAATTTGATCATTAAGATATAAACAAAAATTCAGCAAGGATATATTTATGTGATTTGTAAGTTCTAATTTTATGTTTAAGAAACGTGTAAGTCAAATTAGGAAATCTGAATTTAATGATAGGACAATCCTGTTAATAAGATTATTTCATGGTATAATCTTCCGATATTATGCATTGTATAATGACTTTATAATTAGAAATAAATATTTAGTGAATGAGAGTAAAGTGACATGCAGCATGAATACATGACGACCTGATGAGTTAGGAATCATATATTATATCCTCTTGTCCATCACATCTCTCACTAATTATCATACAGTAAAATGACCATGCGCACAGATACACATTTACACACAAATACACATACATGCTCAAACACATATGCACAAACATACAAACATACAGCACTATAATCACACAAACAAGCACAACACATATTCAGTACATGCTGCACAATTTGTGATTATGCATATGCATTAGAAATATGGTAACAGTGCCAATCAAAATTCCATAAACTCACAAAAACTGTTATACACCATCACAGATTAATAGGATCATCGTCTCGTCTTTTCTTCTTCCTTTTCCCGAATTTCTCCTCATTATCAGCAGTATCATTTGAGTTGGGGATGTAAGCATTTTAACCAACTCTTAGCTTGTTTCTCGAAGCAAACTACTGATTCTAGAGAAAAGATATAAAACCTAAAAATATTTCTCTACCCGATAACAAATCTAGAAAACATCGTCACAGTATCCGATAAGATACGACGTGTAAAAAAGACAGAGAGCAAAATGTCCAGGAACGAGAATAGTAGAAATCATATTTTACTAGCAGGACTCGTGAATATTTCACGAAATTAATGGTAAACTTGTCCAAATTAATGGTAAGCTTTATCCAAAATACCTGAAAGCGTAGCCTGTGTTGTGTCTGTATCAAAAGATAGTCACTCATCTCCTCATCAGTGAGAAGTGAAGGAAATTTGAATACGATGATTACTTAATGCACGTTATATATGCACTTTATATATACTTTATGCACAATTTTATAGACTTAATACATAGCACTCTCTCTCTTTCTCTCTCACTCTCCGCCTTACCGTAGTAAGCTCAAGAAATTACACATTTCATTCACCACCACCTCTCCTCCCCTCCCACATCTCCCCATTCATCCAGCCCTCCCCTTTCTCACCTCTCTCCTTTTCAACTAATAACGTGGAAGCGTTACGGACGGGCTAAATAACGGAAGAACAAGCAGAATTATTATAAGATAACATAACCTCGTATTACATACTCTTTTTACTCTTTACTCTTTTGCTTGTTTCAGTCATTTGACTACGGCCATGCTGGAGCACCGCCTTTAGTCAAGCAAAGCGACCCCAAGACTTATTCTTTGGAAGCCTAGTACTTATTCTATCGGTGTCTTTTGCCGAACCGCTAAGTTACGGCGACGTAAACACACCACCATCGGTTGTCAAGCGATATTGGAGGAACAAACACAGACACACAAACATATACACACACATACATACATACATACATACATACATACATACATACATACATACATACATATATACATACATACATACATATATATATATATATATATATATATATATATATATATATATATATGCGCAGGAGTGGCTATGTTGTAAGTAACTTGCTTACCAACCACATGGTTCTAGGTTCATTCTCACTGCGTGGCACCTTGGGCAAGTGTCTTCTACTCTAGCCTACAGTTTCCGTCTACCAGATCTACTCACAAGGCTTTGGTCGGCTCCAGGCTATAGTAAAAGACACTTGCCCAAGGTACCGCGCAGTGGGAATGAACCCGGAACCATGTGTTTGGTAAGCAAGCTACTTACCACACAGACACTCCTGCGCCTACATATAGCCGGAAGACCTAATATAGCTTGGAAATTCTTTAATTTGACAGATTAATATTTTCCAGAGGAAATTAGACTATGAAACAATTTTAATCTTAATAATTCGACTCAAAAGAAATTTGGTTGTAATACCAAAGTATATAATGCTGCTTGGATGAATGGAACTCATTGGCGAGCATCAAACCGAAACCGATGCTGCAAAAGTAGAATTCATAAGAATCACTCATTTGCTGGGTATGCGATTAAGAAGTTCACATTGTAACCACGTGATTTCAGATTCGTTTCCACTGTGCAACAACTTCATTAAGTGCCTTCTACTATAACCTTGAACCGATCAATGCATTGTGAGTTAATTCGGCAGATGGAACGTTACATAATACATACATACATGCATACATGCATACATAAATACATACATACATACATGCATACATACATACATACATACATACATACATACATACGCACAGATACACACACACGCACACGCACACACACGTACACACACGCACACACACATGCGATTATTTGATAAGCGGTGCCGAATTTTACAATCTGGCAGAAACGGTACTCCGCCGGGCAAAATGCTTAGCGGCATTTCGTCTGCCGTTACGTTCTGAGTTCAAATTTCGCCGAGGTCGACTTTGCCTTTCATCCTTTCGGGGTCGATAAATTAAGTGCCAGTTACGCACTGGGGTCGATGTAATCGACTTAATCCCTTTGTCTATCCTTGTTTGTCCTCTCTATGTTTAGCCCCTTGTGGGCAATAAAGAAATATGAAACGTTAGAATACTTAGCGGTATTTCGTTGGTCTTTTCGATCTGAGTTTACATTCCACCGAAGTCGACTTTGCCTTTCATCCATTCGGAATCGATGGATTAAGTACCAGTTGCGTACTGCGGTCGATCTAATCGACTACCCCCTCCCCATAAGTTTCGGGCCTTGCGCCTAGAGTAGAAGACAATGAGAATGTCTGGGTCCAGATAATCAGGAAGGGTTGTGACATCCAAGATGTGAGATTCTTATAGTAATCATTGCGACTCGCGTGTCCCTGATCTGCTGTTGATCGACAGTTTCAGTTTAATAATCATGATGGCCTCCTCAAATAGCTCATGCTACGTTCTATTGCCTTGATGGTAACCATAATATCCTGTGGGTGGTTGGGATCTAGATGCGTTTTCAATATGCTTGTCTGCATGTGTTACTTGATGCGGTTATGTAGCTTTTGGATGGTTCCATATTTATTACCGTTAAGGAGGGGGCTGTTTACTGGAAGTGTAGTGTTAGCAATACTTTACATAGAAGACGAAATGAATAATAAAAAAATATGGCGAGAGCTGTAAAGAACGAGCATAAAAAAGTTTAAAAAATGATTGTAATGAAAAAGTATTTGAAAGTTTCCATGACGGCAATAGAGAACATAAAATTGAAAGCTTCAGAGATGGTATGGATAGAGATTAAAAATTAAAATACATAATATATTTTATATCTTTATGAATTTCTCTTATTGTATTTTTGTGACATTTATTTTGTATTTGATTTCCTTATTTTTCCATGCATGCCGTTTATTTGAAATATATATAAGGCATAAACATTCAAATTTTTGAAGAAGAAACAAATTATTTCCTTAAATTTAGATATATTTTATCGAACCTTGTTGTCAGAATTATGTTGCATGTTATACGCAAATATATAAATATATGCATGGGTTTAGAATTTCGTTAAACAATCGCATGGTTAGAGATACGAGCCAACTTATTGGTACTTTGGACGAGTCTCTTTTACCATTGCATTTTGTGTCATCACTATCGGGTAGTAGAATGGTGCATCGATCAAGAATAACTTCGATCACATTACACCATTTTCGACTATCCGTTTCGTTCTACAACGAAAAAAGTAATCCAGCCATAAAACCAAATGCAGGAACCTAATATTGGAACGTTTAAAAGACAGAAACTAGTTAAAGAATAATAATTACTAAAATACACAATTTATTTCATAAAGATGACTGCAGCCATTTCTAACCATGTAGACGTTCTTCTTAAGGGGTTTCAGGTGCACTTATTTTAAGATTTGTAATAGAGGCAGTATTAGCATTTTACAATACAAGATTGGTTTGCAATATTTATGCTACAGTAATTGTAATTCAACTCATGCTGCTTTCTTACTTCCCTTGATGCTTCGTAGCGTTTTTAGTTGTTGCTTAATTTGAGGCCATACCTAATTAACCAGATTTATGACCAAAAGCATTCAAACCTCCCCAAGAAGCTTCCCTATCTCTTTTCCTTCTTTCCAGTGAACAGTGCATTCAGAATTGCATCATTTAACATAGCTGCGTATATCTACCCACACACATACACACATAACGAATATATATATATATACAGAGAGAGAGCGAGAGAGAGAGAGAGAGAGAGAGAGAGAGATACATATACATATAAATACATATATATTGGGTCATCCCATAAATAATGCGGTTTTTTAATACTTTATTTTTCAAAATTAAGATAAACGAAGTTCATTTTCAATCTAAAGCATACTCTTCTTCATTTTTTACATTGCTTTTCCATCTATCTGGTAGACTTGCAAGGCCCCTCTTCCAAAATTCACTCGTCCGTGACAAAAAATATTATTCCTATACTGTTCTGGACTCGTCTACAGAATTCATATACTTTCCGTCCAAATAATTTTGAAGATTGTAGAAAAAATGATAACCAGATGGGACAATGTCCAGCAAATATGATGGGTAGGGCAGCGTTTCCCATTCAAACTGCTCCAGCCTTTTGCATTAAGAATAAGTACAAGTTAAGATTAATACCTGCTTTTATAGTAAGTTGAGGCAGTATAGTAAGTTGAGGCAGTATAGTAAGTTGAGCCAACTTTTGGCTCATGCAATTGAAAAAAACACATTATTTTTGGGATAACCCAATATATACATATGTGTATATATGTATGCATATGTATGTGTGTACTGATCGAGAAAGAGGAAAGAGAAATAAGGGAGGAAAAGAGACAGCAAGTCGTTAAACTGAAAGATAAAATATCTGACAGTAATTGTTAGTTTTCTGCATTCAAATCTTGCAGAGTTCAACATTGCAGTTCATTTTTCATTTTTCATCAGCGTCAAGTAGTATGAAACAGCCAATAGTTGACGCCAATTGTTCTTTCTTTTCTATCGTATCTTGTTCTTAATTCTCAGGATTCAATATTTTTGAACTGTTGGGATCGGGATTGAAGGAAGACTACGCAGTGTTTCAAAGCGAAGTCAAATATACAGGTGGTAACTAACGATATAGATAAAATTTCCAGGATTAAAATTTCGTTTGTCTCACCCATACTCCACTGTTGGCGGTGCCTGTAACATACATACATACATACATACATACATACATACATACATACATTTCTAACAGTTACTCTACCATGTTTACAAGTTCAGGTTTATATCTGTAATTATTGGAGCACAGGGATATGTAACACTGTGCACAAATACCAGTCCTGAGAAATTACGATTTTTAAAAACAGAAATCAGAAAGCTGTTTCGAGATCTACAGATCTAAGCTAACATTGGAATTGTAGAAATTTGTGAAACTTCCCATAAGTTTATCATTCAAGTATATATGAGCATATCTAGGCATGCAACTGTATGCATGGTAATACGTACATAAAACAAAACATACAAATCTGCGCATGTACTAACTCAAAATACTGCACACATACATATTTACATGCACAAATATCTTGCTGAGATGCAAATATGTTGAGATGCCATTCAAGGAACCTTGATTCTAAGATAGAAATCGGCTCTTTCTCTATTGGTAAGAAGTCTTGAAAAAAAACAAAACAAAACGCAAAAAACTGAATAATGATATACATTCATACACGCACTCACACATTCATACATATGTATATATATA
>NC_068982.1:31049274-31050486 GCF_001194135.2 Octopus bimaculoides
ATTTAATTTGCGTATACAGATTTAATCTGCGATCCATGGGACGAGCCGTTTTAACGTTGCGTCCTGCCCGAAGCTCGTCGAAACGCCGGTGTTAAAACGTGGGTAGCTGATGAAGTAGAATGTTCTCTATGTGGCTCGTGTGTTCTCGTCTACGTTTGTTTGCAATGTCCTGTACCCAGATATTCACCTATACATACAGGTGGATGTCGGTATGCACATACCTGTACGTATATATGCATATACTCATTTACTTTTGTTTATATATATATATATATATATGTGCATGTGTGTGTGTACGTGTGCGTTTGTGTATGGGTGCGTCAATATGTAAGTATGTATTTGCAAAAAACATGTAGCTGATCAAAGTTAGCTAAATTCATCTAACAGTTCTTAACACGTTCGTGTGTTGGCATGATTCTCTGTATGTTATCTCATGTGATTTTTGTCAAAAAAATTAAACAAAGATCAATATTTATATGATCAATTTTTTTCAACAGAGATTACTGACATGTTACTTTTGTAAGATAGACTCACGGGTAAATTGCAGAGATAGGTAAGTAAAGAATTAGTTGGTTATAGTGAATTACAGATATTAACAATGCTGATTATTGCAATAACATCTCGATTGCTCGAAAATTTGGGATAAAATTGTTTATAAACATAAAATTATTCTGGGGAATATTTGAATTCAAAATATTTCCTTTCCGTGAGGGACGGCGACACACGCACACAGACAGATAGACAGACACACACACACACACGCGCGCACACACACACAAATAGACAGACACACACATACACGCGCACACACTCATACATACACATGCGCATTCGCACATACACAGATGTATGTACATAGCATTATTCATAGCTCTACGTGTTTCGGCATAGCGTAAAGGGTAAAGATTCCCTTCGGTCATGGATGACCATGGAATTGCACCTAGAAAGTTCCCCTCTGAGGCACAAGTCCAGGCAAAGTTATTTATGGAAGACCAGAAGTCACTCATTCATACCAGCCTCCCCTCCCCATCTTACCTATTTAATCCAAATGAAGGGCAAAGGCTGATACAGCTTGGCACCAGTGACATCACAACTCATTTCTGCTTGTGCACATGTCTTGTACTTTAGCCTCAGGCCGACCAAAGCCTTGTGAGTGGATTTGGTAAGCGGAAGCTGAAAGAAGCCCGTGGTAAATGTGAGTATACATACATA
>NC_068982.1:31050747-31053518 GCF_001194135.2 Octopus bimaculoides
TGTGTGTGTGTGTGTGTGTGTGTGTGTGTGTGTGTGTGTCTGTGTGTGTGTGTGTGTGTGTGTGTGTGTGTATGTAAGCAGCTAGATACGTATGTATATGTACGAAAATTTATGCAGTCACAGGCTCACTTAAACATGGCTGTTACGTAATGTAGATTTCTCAACAATAATTAAAACTATCGGCAGTAGAGAATCAACTAACTATTATGTACTGCAGTTGGTTCAATCGATTATATCTATGTTTTGAACGTTTGTTGCACCAAACAAATATCAGAATCCCATACAGTTCCTTTACTGACCACGAGAAAGCAGAATTAAAATTCCATCAAGCAGAATCAATGATGAAATTTCCTCCGGAGTTGCATTTGATTCACTTCCAAAATATGCTAACGCTCTTCAAAATAATACATTTAATAAATAAAGTTGTAGACAGTTTTTTTTGTTACTGTAAATTCTGTAAATTCGTAGTTACTTCGTTCTGTACAAAATCAATACCAAAGATTTTCTTCAGCAAGTATTATACACGAACTGAGTACTTGATTCGATTTGCTGTCCAGTTTTAACTTATTTCTGTAAATAATGTAAGAAAAGACGTGAATATTATAAATCCTCCTAGATTACATTTTCTATGCAATAATTCCAGTCATTCCTTAGCAAAAGTCTGTACCGCACTCTACCTCAACTTACAGTTGCATATATTTTATACAACATCCAATTTTTTGCAAAGTACTCTACCTAGTTAGCTGTTTCACGCTATCGAAGCATTTTTCGGTTACGTTCGTCTCGTGGACACCTTCCTCACCACCATGATCATCATTTACAACAGCAACAACGACAACATTAAGAACAACGATGACCACTACGACGACGACGACAACAACAACAAAAACAACAACAACAGCACTCCCACCTCTGAGGGACTGTACTTCCCTCTCCACTATCAATTTCCTTTTCAAGTGAAACTTGAACGAGTGCTCTACCAAAGAGTAATGTATTTGTCCTCATGCCTTTCAGCCTTGTCCACCAGAAGACTTTGGTCACCCGAGGCTATAGTACAAGACACTCCCAAGGTGCCACTGAACCCGGAACCATGTGATTGGGAAGTGACTTATTTTTCTTTCATAAAATGTATTTAAATCTGAAAAATTCGTAATATTGCGATATCTGATTCAAATTTTGTAACAATATATTGAAGTACTAATTCCTGTTATTGACTTAAATGATTATTGTTTAGCTTAAATTATACCCAGATAAAATAGACCGCTGATCACAAAAGCTTGATTATACCATCTTTTTTCCCCAGGTTTATCATACCGACGACTACATTAACTAATGACCCTTTAATTTTGAAAGTGGGTTCTAACTTAAGGTAGTTTTTGGCTGTATGATTAGTATGATAGGCATCCAGGCAGAGAAATGCTCTTGTTATGTATTTCCATATTAGAGTGCAGATGCGTATGTGTGTGTATGTATGTGTGTATGTATGTGTGTGTATGTGTGTGTGTGTGTGTGTGTGTTTGTGTACTTGCGTGTGTTTGTGTGCGTGCGTGTGAGTATGTTTGGAGAGATAGAGAATTACATGACATGCGAAATCATCCTTTCTTTCATAGGCAAAGGCCTGAAATATTAGGAGAGGGGCAATCGATTGCAGTGATCTCAATGTGAAACCGGTACTTATTTCCGAAAGGATGAAAGTCAAAGTCGACCTCGGCGGAATTTGAACTCAGAACGAAAGGATAGGTGGAATTCTGCTAAGCATTTGCTCCGGCATGCGAATGATTCTGCCAGCTTACCGCCTTTCATGATAGTAAATAATGAATGATGTCAATTTATTTCCTGGTTGAGTGACGCATTCAACTGATCCAACTTTAATCAATGAACCAAATAGTATGTGACTTTTCTAGTTTTACACGCACTTGTCATTCTAGATAAATAAAACAATTTTACTGGTGAATAAGAATAGGATTTCTCAGGTTGACTGACCCAGGTCAAAGTACATGAAGGTAATGGAATCTGTTGGGGGCTAATGAACTAGACTAAAAATGGGACTTCTACTAGATTAACCTCTCCAAGTCTCTGTATATTAGGATAAAGTCTTTGATGGTGTTTCAGTGACATACAAAACGTTATTGGACGCTTCCATTCATATATCTGCACTCTCTTCTATTAGGTCTCAGATCAAAGGCTGAAAATCGAAATTCAGAGAGATTGGCGTAAATTCAATATAGAAAATATATTGTTCACTCTCTTATATGCAATATATATATATAGCTTATCCATCTCCATGCTTGCAAATAAATTCAAAAAGGATACTAAAAGATCAATATATATATACACATATATGCATACATATACATGCGAGTAAGAATGTGTGCATGTGTGTATATATATGGAGAGAGAGAGAGAGAGAGAGAGAGAGAGAAAGAGAGAGAGAGAGAGAGAGAGAGAGAGAGAGGGAGTAATAGGTATATATAGACACACTTGCATACACATACATATATGAACATGTACATGCACTTATCTTATAGTATCTGAAAATTAAACAAATGCAACCGCAGCACACACACATAAATTATCCATCTATCTATCTATCTATCTATCTATCTATCTATCTATCTATGCATACACACACACATACATTTACACACACACACATATATATATATATATATATATATATAGATAGATAGATAGATAGATAGATAGATAGATAGATGTGTAAATAAGTACATATATATATATATATAAATACATATGTATATCTATCTATC
>NC_068982.1:31054698-31058000 GCF_001194135.2 Octopus bimaculoides
ATTGTCAAGCGATGGTAGGGGACAAACACAGACACAAATAACAAATACATACATACATACATATATATATATATATATATATATAGAGAGAGAGAGAGAGAGAGGGAGAGAGAGAGATACACACACATAGACACACACACATGCATATACACACATACATACATACATATATATATATATATACACACACGCATATATATATATATATATATATATATATATATATATATATATATATATATATGTATATATATATACACATATACACACATATATATCCACGAAAGGTTATAAAATTACACTAGTTTTACGAATACCCTTAAAAATGTAGATCTAAATATTTTAGCAGAAGAGAGATAGTGGCAATTGTGTAATATAATGGAATAAAATATTTCCTCGGGTGAGGGAAGGAAGAAACTAATTCCAATTTTGATCATAAGAGATGAAGTCGTTGCATCAGTATGTAGTACTTTTCAGAAAACGTACTGAAACTATAGACATGAGAGAAAACTGTTCTGATAATTGATTAATTTATCATTGGTAACTGATCTGGAAATTGCATTCAGATTCCCAAAGTACTTCGAGAATATGGTGACATTTCGTACAAATTTATAACCAACTGGAAAAATATATGCTAGTTTCAAATGTTTAGCTAGGCAGAGAAGTTTTTGCAGTGAATTGTATTTCAGACAAAAAGGATGTAAAGTAAAGTACATTTTGGCTGACAATTAGAAAAACGTATTAATAAGATAAAGGTGGACCTTGGATTGGTAGTATTGCTTTGCACATCACTTTGGTGAATAAAAAGTCATTATAATAAATGTAAAGGGGAAAGATAAGGGAAGAGAGATCACAAGCCCTTTGAATAAGGACTATTAGTCTTTGTGTGATGATTTATCTAAATTTTATGTATTTAACGTCCCTGCACACTGATTGTCTTTGGGTACTCCTTCTCAGCCATCTCCTTTCTTTCAATTATAAATAACTAATGTATCTCTAAGAATCTCGGAAACGCATTCACTATTTCTTATATTACTAGTATTTTGCGTAGTCTTTATAAATAATGCAAATTTCATAATCCGGATGTTTGTAGCTTATCAACCAGAAAACCCAAATATTGTCAAATTACTTTTCAACAACATAATATGCCTGTTTTAAAAATTAAGATTAGAAAATTGCATTCCCTTATGGGCAGTTAATGACTCTGTAACATAAGTATCTCGGTCACAGCACATACATTTTATATAAATGTACCAAGAGAGAGAGAGAGAGAGAGAGAGAGAGAGAGAGAGAGAGAGAGAGAGAGAGAGAGAGAGAGAGAGAGAACGACTGTGGTATCTGAAATCTTCTTTAGACTACACTCTATCACCTTAATAAAAAAAAAAACGCAGACTATAGAAATTAAATGGCTTGAGCTTCTTTGATTATATATCAGTATGTTCGGGGTTAACTTGAGACTAAACAGCGGTGAAAGAGCATTTACAAAATATAGCCTCAAAAAGTGCAGCAAGTCCAGTCAATGATAGGTAATCGTATAATTACCGACTTTCAACAATATATGCATCATTGAACTGCATCTTCTTGTTAACTCTTATTCAGTCATTACATTAGCAAAAATTGCTCTCAAAGTTGATAGAAAATCAGATTACTGTTTGAAAGATCAATAGTTCATATGTTAAAGTGGTTCTTTGACAAGGCTATAAGCATAACATTTATCCCACTCCCACCTTCAACTAACCTAAAACGTTACTTGAACAGATACTAATAAATGTTAAAATATACTGTATATGATTGCTCAAATATTGCAACAGTCATCATTTTGAACTTATTTGCTCTATACATACCCTTTTTATTTTGATCTGAATTGACATAGAATAATTATTCATTAAATTAAAACAAAGCCAGTTATGTAGTGGTGAGGCTGATGCACATTTATATGAGCCCTATATATTTCTGTATATTTTTATCTATCTACGACCTAGCTTTATGTTGTAAAAAGATAAAATTGAATACTGTAGTCTTTGCTTCATTTTTTTTTATCATACTCTTCCTTTTTCCAGAGATTAGAATTAACCTTGTCATGGCTGTCAGACAATTTCTGCGACCACATCACCCCTAACATCTGGCCATCTAACTCTCCAGACTGCAACGCCCTTCATTATTATGTGTAGGGCGCAATTGAGAGAGAGACCAGCAAAACTCCCTATACCAGCAAAGATGAACTGAAGCCAAGGAGTATAGCAGCATTTACCAACTTAAGCAAGGAGACCGTTCAGAAGAGTTGCAGAAGATTCCGAAGCCATCTGGAGGCCGTGGTTAAAGTTAATGGCAATTTTATTGAATGAATTTACGCTTTAATATTTCAAGATATTTTAATGTAATTTTGGTAAATATATCTGTGAAAATGAGATGTCAGTGATATTCTAATTTTTGCGTAATTTAGACGACAATTTATTCACCGCACCCTCTGTGTGTGTGTGTGTGTGTGTGTGTGTGTGTGTGTGTGTGTGTGCGTGCGTGTGTGCGTGCATGTGTCTGTGTTTATATATATATATATATACGTCATATATATAGACATACACATACATACACACGTGCACGCACACACACACACACGCACACACACATATATGCATTTGTTTATACGTTTTTGTGTTCATTGGTGACAGATAACTAAAAAAATCTGTGCAGTGGCCAAATATAGCTGGCGATATTTAAATTGAGCGATGCTACTTTCCGTCAATGTGTGTTCAATCCTCATACTGGGATGGATATAGCTAACTAAACTTTATAGACAGTGTTATTTAATAATGAAAGAATAATAAAATGTCAAGACAAAAACTGAAACATTGCTTCAATCCAATGTATTAACACTTCACTTTGATTATCTAAGCGTATGCTTTAAGCAAACTACATCCAGCGTTTCATGAAAAATATAAATGGAGAAATGCTTCGTAAATTCTTATCAATATCTATAAAACACAAGATGTTTGTGTGTGTGTGTACGTGATGTGGGTTATGCACGTCCACAAATTAGCACGCATGTCGCTCCAATTTTAGGAGGACATTGTTCATGACCCTACCTGTGTTTTTGTCAACTTTTTCTCACAGAGGCACCCGCGTATAGCTGTAAGAATCGATAAACTTTTACCAATTTTGAAGTTTGTTGACATGGCGAAGTCAAATCTGTGCGTACGCGCGTGAAGGAGAGAGACAGAGCAAGAGAGAGAGAAAGAAAGAGAGGGAGAAAGGAAGAAAGAGAGAGAAAGAAAGAAAGAGAGAGAGAAAGAAAAGAGAGAGAA
>NC_068982.1:31058616-31068738 GCF_001194135.2 Octopus bimaculoides
GGGTTAGGATTTAGGGTTAGGGTTAGAGTTAACATAGAAGGGACAGGCTCCTTATTTTTTAGTTAAGGTTGTTGGTAAGCTTTCCTAAGTTACTCCAATCCAGATCCCCAATGCAAACCTTCAGATCAACCTTCTCCTATGCAGATCTCTAATGCAACATTTAAAAAAAGAGTCAGTAAGTGAAAATAACCAATAAACTGATTCCTTATGGGATTTCCCAATCAAATTGCCAGCAAACCATTTTCAGCCAAACCAATTTCAACGGATTTCGCTCAAATCTGATGTCGATGTTACTTACTTTGGTTTGAAATAAAGGACTTAATCATTTAATAATCCTAGCTTAATCCCGAGCAGCGCCGGGTTATACTGCTAGTATATGATAAAGTGTATTGCGTTAATATTAGCCTCAAATATTTTGCTTCTTACACGCACTGTGCATCTGAGTACCTGACCAGAGTGGTTTCTTTTCAAAAAATTATATCAACATTTGTCGGATAAGTTCAACTCATCGATTTGCAAACATTTCCCTCAGCGCATTACAACCACTAATTCACACTTGCTCCCCTGATTGGCATATCATGTGTTCCCCTGATTGGCATATCATCTACACTCAAATACAATTGAAAGCACCCACCTGTATCTTACACAAAGCGTTTCTGCTTCTTTGATTCACTTCAGAAATCCTTCAATAAGCATTTCTGGGACACCATCCCCACTGACATTTTCCCCAACAGGCTCTAAACCTAGAAAACTTCATTACTGAAAATCAACCACATCAAGTTTTCTCTTACTGAATAGAAAGCTGAACAAAACAAACCGCTGAATTTCTAGGAACTACTGTTTTATGAGAGGACATAATTCCTTTCATGAATTACACTCTCTTGATGTGGTATTGTTGTCTAAATTACACAGAAGTGTCCTTTATGTAATACACGATAATCATCTTTGGAAATATAAGAGGAATCACACATCAATGTAGTCAGATAACAAAAGTATTGATTCAAAGTTGTGACGCTAATATTATGGCTTTTTGGCAGGTGGAAACTACGCTACTTCAGTCGAGGCACTTCCTAAATGTATCAATATTTGTAAACGCACAAAAGCTACAAAAGTGATATAATGATTTTAAGGAATATCGATTCAATGGTGAAATAAGTTCTCATTAAATAATGAAAATAGACTTTTACAATGATACTTAGGAAGTAAATTTTGCTGTATTCTAAGGGCTGAGTCAGTTATATAGTCAAGTGGGCAAATACAATCATCAACAGATAAATAGAAATACAGAACATTTTGCTGGCAAAGGGAGAACATTTCCCTCTGCAAGTGAAGCATAACACGATTTTCTTTATTATTCTGAATGTATTCCATTGTTACCGAAATAATTTCCAATTCTTCTGAATGAAGGGTTTACTAATTAAGTCTGTGGAATTACGTTTGAAGACTGAAATTAAGTATTATTATTTCCTTTAAGGCTTTCGTCCTGACAATGGCACGTCTCTGAATAGTTTTAATACTTTTAACAAGAAATTTGGAAGCTAAGCTATTTTACTAAACAGGAAATCAAGACTATAATTGGCAAAACTCCAGAAATATTTGTTTCCTTGTAAGATATAGCCATTAGCCTAACAGTGGGAATAGTAATAATCTTGATAGATAATAAACAGTTTTGCACCTTTTCAATCGAAAGACATTTTCCAACCTTCTAGTCCTTAACAGCACCTGGAATTGGTGGCAATCAGCTGTCCACTTCTGGTTTGTTGTCTAGCTAATCTAATTTAGAAACTGAGAATGATAAATGAAATTTATTTACTGCTGAATGATACAAATCCAATTGTACAAAACAATTAATCATACAATTTTAATGTCCTTATCTTATAAGAAAGGACGCATCCGATTAACTCATCAATGAACCTGCGGGATTGACGGGTGATGACCTCAGTCGAATGGTCACATGTCTGAATTAAATATTTGGTACTCTTCTCTTCCTTATCTAGGTAGATGCATGCACAGGTTAGTTAAGACACAGTTTTAGCTTCTGGCAGTGCAAATTTATTTTAAGTTACTGGATATCAAAATGCCTCAACAGTGTCCATCTAATGGAAAAAGAAAGAAACAAAATAAGGAAACTCTCAAAATATTTATCGGAAATAAATTATCTTTATACGATTTTATAAAGATTTAGAACAACTTATTCACTGGGAAAGCAATCATTCAACGTCTACATTTTTTGCAACGTTATAGATGGCAACTTCATTGGCAAGTAATGGCGACACAACAATGCTACTTATAGTAAAGCTGAATAAGTTAAAATTTTAGTAACACAGGTTTTAGTCAGCTATTAATCTTAGTTTATTTTTTAAAAAAAAGACATGTAATGTTTTAGTTTCCATACACCTAAAATAAATTTTCAGCCACACATCACGACAGTATATTCGCATATACACACTCATCCGTGCATAAACACATTTTATACACAAACATACAGACTTATGCACATATATACTTATGTATTACACATACACACACAAACACATATGTGCACGTATTGTGCAGTATATACATGCAAGTGTCTCCTGCTATAGCCTTGGGCCGACCAAAGCCTGTGAGTGTAATCAGTAGACGGAAGCTGAAAGAAACCCATCGTATATATATATATATATATATATATATATATATATATATATCTATGTGTGTGTGTGTGTGTGTGTGTGTGTGTGTGTGTGTGTATGTATGTATGTATGCATTTGTGTGTCTGTGTTTGTCCTGCTACTCCACCAACTATTGCTTGACGACCGGTGTTGGTGTGTTTACGTCCTCATAACTTATCGCTTTGGGAAGGAAGACCGATGGAATAAGTACTAGGTTTACAAAGAATAAGTCCTGGTGTTGATTTGTTCGAGTAAAGTGCGGTGCTCCAGCATGGCCGCAGTCAAATGACTGAAACAAATAAGCGAATGAAAGAAAAATATTTTTACACAACACAAACATTCATACATATATGCATACAATTATAAATACATTTATTTATATATAAACATATAGTGTCTATATGTGTCTGTGATTCTTTTAGTTTGACAATCGATGTGATTACATCGTCATATCATATAGAGAAACCGATGAAATATGATACAGCTTTAAATTTTGTACTGTCCGCGGAGCGAAGGGATTAACTGAAACTTTTTAATATGTTCCACCAAAACCACAGTTCTACAACTGGAAAATATTTGCATATGGATGTGCACATGCAAACACACGCACGCACACACACACACGCGCGCACACAATGCGCATGCACGCACACAAACAAACTCATAGGCACACAAAGTAGACACACGCGCTCAAATACACACACTTATCAGATTAAAGGGGATTTATAAAACCGAGAGGTTTTCTCAGACACCACTCATGCGAATACCGGCTAACAAAATGCACAGAAGTGGATAGTTTTCCTTAAATAAAACCGTTCCAAACAAATTGAAATTTTAAGGGTGATTTTTTTGACGCAGAGCATAATAAGGTAAGTCCAAGACTGGAGGTGATATTACCATAACCTCAATTCCTGGACTTATATATATATATATGTGTGTGGGTGTGTGTGTGTATGCATATATATACACACATGTACATGCCTGAATATATATGTATATATACATGCATATATGGGTGCAGGACGTCAAAAAAACGTGAACAAAATGAGAAACGAGAACATAAAAAATAAAAGCATGGAAAACGAACTTTATTCAAACAACGAAAGAAACAAATAAAGAAACGAGACAGGCAACATAACGAACATTCCCTTCATCAGTTGTCCCCTGTTTTATCTACTCCGCAAAAGCATCACAAAAAACCGTTTCACATTCCCGTTCGTGAGAAAGTTGTGATCAAGACTGTTTCCAGTCTTGATCACAACTGTCCGACAAACGGGAACGTGGAACTCTGAGTCACATTTTTAATGATATTTTTGTATCTTGAAAGACAGATCTTCTAAGTGAATCCTAGATTAAATATCTGCGCTTGTTTAACCATCAGTCATATGTCATTAATTTGATATTTTCCCGAGTGGAATTGCTTCCAATTTTCCGATTTAAAACGGATCTGTGAAAAATTCTCTTGTGAATAGGAAAGCAGTCTTTGGCCAGTCACCAAAGAAATAGTAATATGCTTCATATTATCTAAGCAAACAATTAAGGGTTAGGCGTACACACACACACACACATATACGTATGTACACACACGTACATATATAGACACACACACACATATATAATGAGAGGGAGAGAGTTAGATAGATAGATAGATAGATAGATAGATAGAGAGATAGAGATAGAGAGAGAGAGAGAGAGAGAGAGAGAGAGAGAGAGAGAGAGAGAGAGAGAGAGAGAGAGAGAGAGAGAGAGAGAGTGTGTGTCACTCGTACATACACATACTTATATGTACTCATATCAAAGTATATCTGGTTAACTATTTTAGTTTATCTGAATAGCACTCTGTTAGATAGTCAATCAAACTATAACACAGATAAAATATTCATTCTGGTTCTTATCTCCTAACCATCCTGAACTGACTATATTTAATTTTAATGAGTCGATACAAAGCGGAGGAACAAAAGAAAAAAAATCAGGAAACAATACAACTATGCAATTAACCTTTCATGCAGTTAATTATTGCCTAGATGCAATGAAATCCTTAAGCAGCATTAAAATGTAATGTAGTTTTCTAAAATTAAATTAGAAATAGATATCGGTTGAGAAATGCAAATTTTAATTTTGAAATGTTTATCGAAAGAGAAAAAGCAGAGGACACTATATTTTTATATTTTATAACTATTTATTGAATGCAAAGTTTGTAACATGGGTGTGGAGTCACAAATATAGGCATGAAGAAACGCACGGAGAACATACACACGCACACACACGTGCCAACATGACATCTCAAATTCGGATGCATTGACATAATAAACACACACACATGCACCCCCACACACTCATACATATATACATACATACATACATACATACATATATATATATATATATATATATATATATATATATATATACACGAGAAAGAGATAGAAATGATGGAAAAATAGAACACAGGGAAGCAAAAACAAGCATAAATAGCAAAAATATTAACACATAGGATTACCAACCTGAATTTTATGAGATATTCTTTATTATCGCAATATTATTTCCATTTAGCAATCGATATTCATATTATCTTTGATCAAGAAATATTGGCACAGATCACTGATAGGATATTTATTGATTGAATCTGTGGCAATTTCCATAATATTCTGAAATTTATTATAGCTATTTTGCTAATCACTTCAATGGCAGTAACGTTCAGTTGCTATTGAGCAGGAATAAATGGTTATCGACTATTTCATCTGGTGCCGGCTGTCTTCTCAGCTGCTATTGTATGTTTCACACATAAAAATGTTAGTATATCATCAGTAGATGTATACCTATTACATAATACGCATGCAATAACATCCCTTACAAATACTACCCTCCACTATTTCACGCAAAAATGTATTATCTGATTTAGAAGTTGTAAGTTATATATACATATCTATGTATATGTATATATGCATGCATGTATGTATGTATACATGGCTTTCAAAATACAAAAAGCGACAGACATTAACTTAAAGGATAATACAAAAGGAAGAGTAACATATTTATGTATTTTTAAAAGGTTCATTGTGAACTGTGACTTCAGAGTTTTGGCAAGGAAGGTTTACTACAATCTACTGAGAAGGCGACTCGACATGACTTCCGTGTCACACACAGACATACGTACAGACATACACACTCACACACATACATATAACGTATGTGTATTCACTGCTACTAATAATAGTTTCCTTTATAAAGATTACCTGAAAACTTATTTGTTTGAGATACATAACGATGAAAGCACTTGCACGTACGAAAGGAAACCTTCCTGCCAAAATGTCTGTCATTGTGTTCTCCCCAATTTAGTTAAGAAGTTTTATTTTAAGAAACGCAATTAGTTATCTTTTTTTTTTTTTGTTTTAATTATTTCAGTCATTAGACTGCGGCCAAGCTGGGGCAGTGGTTTGAAACATTTTTAGTCGAATGGGTCGGCCACAGTAATTATTTTTTGTTAAGTCTGCTATTTATTCTATCGGCTTCTTTTTTTCGCCGAATAACAAGGCTATGGGGACGTAAACAACGGTTTCCAAGCGATGGTGGGGAAAAACAAAGGCACACACATACACAGGCACACATAAACAGAGGTACACACACACGCAAATACACACACATACACAAACATATATATATATATATACCCACATGTATATACATGCATATATATGCATACATATATATACATACATACATATATATATACATACATATATATATATATATATATACATGTATGTATATGTATGTAAGTATGTATATATGTATATATATATATATATATGTATGTATATATGTATATATATATTACAATTATTATATACAAAATTATAACAAAGGATTGGCTATAAGTCCCTCGATATATATATTTGCATTCATACATACATGCATACTAATATGTATGCGAGTGTAGGTGGTGTTGCATTGTGTGTGTGTGCTTTAGCAACCAAGTTAGAAAAGCGTGCACTTAATATGAAATGCTCTATCATGTTTACTGGAAGTCGATAACTTATCTAATCCCTGATCCTACTTTCTTGTTTTCAATGTATAACATTATTCGTCTATGATTATAAATACTAATTAAACTGAATCATTATTTACCATATTATGGAGAAATGCATTGCGAAAATCTGGAAAAATATTGTAGTATGATTCTATTATTTATTTATTTTTTTTATCTAATGATGAAGAATCGTATTATACTTTGATGAAATAGGTTCTATCCGGATAAAGGAGATAAGGAGGACAAATGAAGTATTAGCCTGGGTGTGCATATGTATTTCGTTGTAGAAGAATGTAATCTGCAAAAACATATAACTGAATGAAAATTAAAATTTTAAACATATGGAACTTATTGTTTATATATGAGTAAAAATAAATACAAAAAAAAGGGTTTTGTATGATCGTGTATAGAGGAATATATTATTTTATTTAAAAGAGTTCCAACACACACACACACACATATATACATACTATACTATATGCATATACTTGCCTTAGCTAATGGAGTGTGCGTGTGTGTATGCGTGTGTGGTATGGTGATGGTGGATCGTGGTAGTGGTGGTGGGGCGTATGCATGTATATTCTTGTCTTAGTATTATGGCCAATCAAACATAATCTAAAATTTCGTCCTGGCGTTGTGGTACAAGTGTACTTTAGTGTATTATATTACAAACTTCGTCAAGCAAATATATACACACAGTCATAGAGACATATGAATAGGCACCTAGATATACACGTGCACATCCTCACATATTAACACGAACACACGTGCACACGCACTCATGTGCCCAGGCTCTCACACCCATACGCATACATATATACATGTGTGTTTGTGTTTTCTGAAATACTCATATAGCTAATTATCAGACATTACAGATTATCATTGAAATTGTGATTTGTGAGTTTATTATGTTGAGCAAATAATCATTAATATATCACATTAAATATTGCATTTGTCTCAGCTCAAGAGAATTGGTCTATCGAAAATATTTTATGATTTTCAGACATATCTATTTCCACGTCTCCCTTTGTCAATGCCTCTGTTACAACTAATTCCAGTAATTATTTTTGTGGGATGTATTATTCATCCCATTCTAGCTCGTGTTCAAAAATCTTTAGCATATCACAAGGTTGTACCCCTTTTGCTGTTAATATATCGAAGGCTTTAAGGCAGCGAGCTGGCAGAAACGTTAGCAAACCGGGCAAAATGTTTAGCGGTATTTCGTCTGTCTTTACTTTCTGAGTTCAAATTCCGCCGAGGTCAACTTTGCCTTTCATCCTTTCCGGGTCGATAAATTAAGTAGCAGTTGCGTACTGGGGTCGATCTAATCGACTGACCCCCTCCCCAAAAGTTTCGGGTCTTGTCCCTAGAGTAGAAAAGAATATACCAAAGGCTTTTCATTATTGCATTGTTTTTACTAAATAAAAAATTATCATGTTGAAATCGGCGTTTTATGATATGATTCCAAAACATCTTTACTTTCAACTTTTTAAATCTCATTGTCAATCCAGCTAATAGTGGCAATTCTATGAGTACATGGGGTGTTGATCTTTTAGTGGTTACTATATCGGCTACAAGTAGTAACCAAATCTGCCTGATATCTTAGATAAGGAAAGGATGCATGTCATATTGTGCAACGTGTTAAAATCTGTTTAAAAGAATGATTGGATGGTCATGCTTGGAATGGTTGGCTTGTTTATCTACTCACTCAAGGCTGACATGCTGGTAACTTCTTGATGTAAGTTATCTTCGCAGGATTTGAAAGCATGGCTGTATAAGTATTTGATTGAAAGTTTTAAAATGTCTAATTCTCTTGTTCCGCTGTTAATTTGAATATAATCACGGTGAAATAATAGTTTTTGAAAAAGGTAAGAAGCCCACAGCTTATCTTTAGGTCTTCATTGTTCATATTTCGATATGAAGCCACTATCTAGAAATCAGTAACCATGCGCGCTCGTTACTCTTATCTCCGTCTTTAAAAATAGATTTTCAATAATCTCAGTAATTGCTTCTACAGAAAATAATTACATAATAAATGGATTATGAGTAGAAATGTGAATATTCTGAGCTAATTTGCATGAAGTAACTTACCAATGAACGCCAACCCTGACCCTCGCAGCTGCTGTTTTGTCTATATTTTCAACCGATATTACTGTGACTTATATTGTATGGCGTTTACTTATGTTTCATTTTGACTCAATCCTTTCTCATCCACGCGTCCCTCAGATTATGCCCACCTTCTACTCTGCACTAACCATTATTATCCAAACATCATTTCCGAGAACGTCAATCATCTGGAATTCTCTCTCCTCTTTTTTTTTGTCGTACGCTCTTTTTGGCGTAAAACTCTTTAAGAGGAACATTAACTTCATCGATCTTGTGGATCACATGCCGTGACCTTTGCAGATTGCCTGCAAAGGCCCAGGGCAGGCTCTCTTTCTTCAGAACTCAGCCTCCCAAAATGTTATCCTCGCATAGTTTCACCTCTTTATGTTCTACGATAATTTGTTTGTTTTTGATATTCAACCATCCTCAAGTCAACGCACCATTTCACTCACAAAGAGAACATTAATACGACGCTATATAGTAGAGCTTATTGATTAACGTCACTCTGCTTCATTTGTGCGGACCAATATCAGAAATATATGATGCCAATCAATCCTGCATATAAATATTTCATGCTTAAGTCTGTTTTTATCAGATCACAGTCGGAAGAACTTATGAACGTTGAACAATTCTTCAAGAAATACTATTTGATATTAATGCAACTTCCTGTAAGATTTAGTCAGCTCAGAGAAAGGCACAATAGATGCTTCTTGCCGTATTTATGATCTAGACAAGCTGAAAAAAAAATTATACTAGCTAAATGACACACATATATAATTATAGTAACATATGCTCAAATATTAGCATATTGATTTTGATTTATAACTGTAAAAGAACTATAAAAATGTAATGAGCCAAAGAGTATACTCACGTTCAAGACAAATATGCACTAATGGCTGTGTATGGTGAAGGCAAAAATCACTGAAATCTATTTTCCAGGTAGTCTGCATAAAAACCGTTTAATATTTACTTGATCCTCCTGCATACAGATCGTAAGTAGATGTTATAGATGCTGATGTGGAGGCGCAATGACCTAGCGGTTAGGGCAGAGGAGTCGCGGTCATAGGATCGCGGTTTCGATTCCCAGACCGGGCGTTGTGAGTGTTTATTGAGCGGAAACACCTAAAGCTCCAGGAGGCTCCGGCAGGGAATGGTGGCGAACCCTACCGTACTCTTTCACCACAACTTTCTCTCACTCTTACTTCCTGTTTCTGTTGTGCCTGTAATTCAAAGGGTCAGCCTTGTCACACTGTGTCACGCTGAATATCCCCGAGAACTACGTTAAGGGTACAAGTGTCTGTGGAGTGCTCAACCACTTGCACATTAATTTCACGA
>NC_068982.1:31069448-31070031 GCF_001194135.2 Octopus bimaculoides
GTGTGTGTGTGTGTGTGTGTGTGTGATTGTGTGTGTGTGTGAGTGTGTGTGTGTGTGTGTGTGTGTGTGAGTGTGTGTGTGTGTGTATGTGCATGCGTGCACACGCGCGCACGTATTCAAAGCAAAAATCGCCTCTTGTAACTGATCCTTGCTCAGTATCACGGCTTTGCAGTCCTATCAATATCATTCCATTAAAACATGCAATACTATTATCAAGCAACTAATTCAATGATTGTGAATTCGTTTAACCTACAATCTAATAATGCAAACTTATACAATGATTTATCAAGGAGCGGTTTCTCTCACCATGCAGTAATTTATCACATTGGTTACGTTGATTTCGTGTTCCGGAACTGCACAGGAGATAGGCACTTTTATGTGTTTCGTGGAAAGGGATGGTTATATATACGCGCTTATGAGCTGAAGCAAGATACTAAATTATTTCATTATCGACGTACTGCTAGATTTTTATATGTACACTTAAACACAAAAATCCGTAAACACGCACAAACATTCACCAACGAATACAGGTGTACATAAATATGAATATATATATATATATATATATATATATATATATATA
>NC_068982.1:31070615-31077821 GCF_001194135.2 Octopus bimaculoides
GTGTGTGTGTGTGTGCATGTGTGTGAGTGCGTGTATATATAATATGCGTATATATATGTGTGTATATATGCTTGCTCATTTACTCCTTTGTTTCAGTCATTTGACTGGCGCGATGCTGGAGCTCAGCCTTTAGTCGAGCAAATCGACCCCGGAACTTATTCTTTGCAAGCCTAGTACTTATTCTATCGGTCTCTTTTGTCGAGCCGCTAAGTTACGGAACGTAGACACACCAATATCGGTTGTCAAGCGATGGTGTGGAGACAAACACAGATACACCAAAACCACTCACAAACCTTTGGTCAGGCCGAGGCTATACATGAAGACACTTGCTCAAGATGATACGCAGTGGGACTGAACCCAGAACCATGTGGTTGGTAAGCATGTTATTTATCACACGGCTACTCCTGCGCCTATAAATATAAATATATAAATTCATATATATGTCTGCACACGCGCGCGCGTATGTGATATACCGAAAACTATATACATATTATTCTTAAACAATACTATGTCCTTATGTAAATAAATGCACACTCACTGACAGTTTAACATCTGTTTATCTTGAGGGGTTTTCAATATTGCATTCTTCTTCTTCTTCTTCTTCTTCTTCTTCTTCTTCTTCTTCTTCTTCTTCTTCTTCTTCTTCTTCTTACTCAGGATGTATGTATTGGTATGTATTGCAAGAAGCAGCGAGGTTTCTTTCTCTAACATCATTTTACATAATTACTCAACTTAATGTGTGATAAACAACATAGGTATTTTGAAAGAAGTATCTATAATATTAGTTTTTAAACATCGAATGCTTGCGGGAGTGCACCAGAATAAAATAATAATCAAAGAACTTCATGAGTTTTAAAAATGGTTGAGAACCTCAGGTCGATCCTTATACTTAAATGGTGCTTATTTTATTCACATTTGAAGTAAAGCTAGGTTGGCATCATCAGGATTTGAACTCAAAACATAAATTGATTACAACATTTTCATTCCCTCTATATCAATTAATTTAAATTGTCAAAGGCATACAACATATATAGAAAAAAATATTTCTTATTCAATTTATAAGTACTTTAAATTTGTCATTGGGGTAGTTGATTCTCTTACTAGAAATTACGTATACTGATTTGAATAATTTATGATATTGTTATTGCAGACACTAGCTGCTGTTATCACATGTACAAACATTGAATATGTAAACAAGTTTCAGCCTGTATATATGTTAGTAGAAGCCCGTTGCTGATGGGAAATAAAATGCTGCAATCACGTGAGACAACAGTTCCGCTATTGCTGCTGGATATTTTCGTCAGCTACCGGTGCCCCTGTGCTTTTATGGGCTGGAGGCCTTTGCGAGAGACTTTCTCAGAGCGAATACTACTGTATTATGGCGACTCCACAACATATGCACGTGAAGTAGTATATAAATTCGCCATTCGGTAATAATACTGCCTCAATTAATGAATCAAAATTACACAGAGTACAAAATGACAGAGAAAATCAAAGGGGAGGAAGGAAGGTTTCAAAAGTCCAACAGCTGTTTGCGGGGTATGGGATATTCATCATTATCTTAGTATTAATAAATGTAGTTCACCAAACTATGCATCTCGTGAAGGCAAATAAAGCACTGGATAAATCGATCATCAGGGAAGATGTCGTTTGAATATCTAATTTATGTAAAGATAATTATTTTCGTGTTGACTATAAACCTCACTTGTATATAAAAATAAGCGAATGTAGCATCAATGGACCATCTACGTGGACTGCCGGTGTCACTAATATATATACAATTCATATATGTGTCGGCACAAGCGCGAGCGTATGTGATATACCGAAAACTATATACACATGATTCTTAAACAATACTATTTAAAAACTTAATGTCCTTATGTAAATAAATGCACACTCACTGACAGTTTAACATCTGTTTATTTTGACCAAATCGCCTGCAAATCATTTCAAACTGCGTAAATTAAAGTGAAGAATATATTACGTATACAGTCCTTAGATATCCCCAACAAAATTGAATGATTACATGTCTGCCTAATCAATACTACGTTCTAAAAAAACAATACAATGTGGTAAAAATAACTTGTGAAAGCGTATTTACAAGGTAACTCAATGCCACAAAAGTACAGCTAAATTGTTATCCAATCGTTGTAATTTCTAAAACATTAAATTTTCGACAAATTATATTATGTAGGCCAGGAAACACTATATCTTAAAAATGAGATGATCAAGACGGAAATCTTTGAAAAATAAGTCTGCTCTTGAGGGGCTCGCCCAAGTCTAAATGTGAAATGCGATATAATTCCAAGATAAGCTATCTTCTGGTTGATCTTCCTTTTATGTGATCACTCAATGCAGCCATAATTCTCTGTGTTGTCTTAAAGTAATACTTAACCAATGATATAGTCCTAGCTTCATTACAGCTCAATAAAAGACGTTATGAGAACGGCTGGAACGTCTTTAATCACAGGTCTGCTTTATCGGGTCAAATACAATATAATTACAAGTTTCATGTATATGTATAGATACAAATCCGCACAGATAAAACACATACACACATATGTATGTATACACATACATATGTACTTTTATATCGACTATATTCTCAGATACGCTACGACGTTGGAGAAATAGTGTCTGGTGAATTATAAGAAAGTATCTGGAACTTATCCCGGTGGTGGATAATAGTGCCCTTCGTCTTGTTACGATCACAAATGTCCTTACCAAAGCCACAAACAGCCTTTCTTCTTCTAGGGCCGTTACCTTGCGGTTAAGTACAGAAAGTGATTTCGTTTTTCCTGATAGGATTACGTATTACAATGGTATATTTTCAATAGACAATCTCAATCTGATGCCCTTTATACTTGCTGCAAAAATCTGATAACTATTTTGTTGAAGAAACTTGAAAGAGAATGATTAGGTTCCAAAAAGACATAAACACCAACCTGAACTGACATATATCATTTTAATGGATGGCCTGAAAGTATTTGATAAAAATATGAATGATATGAATACGAACCTTGACCTGCTTACGACACATTGTCAAAGAATATGGGAATAAAGTTTGGCTATGACAAATGTCCATAATTGTAAAAGAAAAATGGCATACAAGCTAGTCTAGTAGCATCACTTTTAAGAGTTAGACCATTTCTTTAGTATCCAACGTTGAATGCTTCTGGTGAATGATGACGAATGGAAATCTATTCTATGATTTCAATTATAACCAGGAATGCGTAACCGAGAATTATTATTATAATCGGATGATAAAATAGGCTACTTAGTGGTATTTTGCATACAGTAAATAAATGATGCACATTGTATTTCCTGTACCAGTACCCATGCTAATACATAAGCCACTCAGCTGGACACTTAGAGGAGATTTCGGGTGCTGGCTTTAAAATTGGGATTTATCAAAAATCAGAAATTTCCAGAACAGCGGTGATAAACTTAGGAAAGGTGGCAGCAAATTTGGTCAAATCTACATGAATAAAGCACAAAGCGTCAGGCAAATTAGATCGAATTTCAATGTAATGCATCCCCTTCCTGTCTCATGACCATTGAATATACACCCAAGTTCGTTCCACAATTACACTGAAAAAAAGAAGAAACATCTCATGAAAGACGTTCTAAAGTAAAAACAAAAATCCAAGTATCAGCAATTGTATCTATATTATGGTTACCTTGAAACAACAACAGGTATAAGAACGCTATGCAACCCAAGAAGACGAAATAAGAAGAAGATATTTGATTCACAAAACGCGAAACGGTGCATCTATAACACCTAACAGTTATAACAACAGTTGTCACAAATAAGTGTTATAAATTGATTTTTGTCGAGGAATACGACAGAAAAGGAAGCCCACATCATAAGAAATTAGAAAACGTCTCCTCGAATTTCCTGTTACTTCCAAAAATATAAGCTTGATGTTCTCATTTCCAATAAATGGATTTTGGAGGATACTTGATTCTTGAAATTGTCCCCTCTTTCTCATGAAGCTGATATCAATTGTCATTTGGTGATTGAAGCACAACCTCTAGAGGCGGAGATATTGTTAATAAGCTAACAAATTATGTTGAAAGCTATTTGATATACTTGCATTTATACACACACACACACACGTCACACACGTGTGTGGTGGAAGTCAACATGTCAGCACTTAAGGCCACTTTTTAAACTCAGTAAGTCCCTGCAAACGTACAGAGAGCTCTCTCCGTCAATTTCGTTTTGAGTGAATAGAGTGTTGTAAGAAACTGAATATATTTTCAATGCAATCAGCTATAAGACTAGCGGCCCAACTGTACTTTAGGTATTTTCTTAATACGAGCTTACCATCTGACGAGGACTCGTGGGGAAGCTGTTCACATATGGACATACATTAACACATTCACACACACACGTATATATATGTATATATGTATACATGTATATATATATGTATATATATATATATATATATATATATATATATATATATATATATGTATGTATATATATAGTGAGAAAGTAGAAATAGATGAAGTATATTTTTAAATGGTTGCAGTACTGACATGTTTTGTTCCAGAAGTACACATAACTTTTCAATTTGGACGATTGATGGCCAACGAGCTATTTACCATCACTGGCAATACTAGTAGAATATATTTGAACGCATTTAATCTTTCCTTCATATTACCACAACATTTCTGAGAATCATTTCCAAAACGGCATTCTAATTCTCTAAATGTAGATTTTATGAAAATGAAAAAAAGCGTTTAACTCTGCATGTATTGGATATTTAACGGATCTTATTTGCCATAAGGCCTTCCAAACCATCGGACAGTTTTTCTTGACTACAGACTGTTTATGTGTAATTGGTGTGTGTGTGTGTGTGTGTGTGTATGTGTGTGTGAGTGTGTTTTGTGTGTGTGAATGTATATTACTATTTTATTTGTAATCTGTAGATATTACCAACTTCTTATATGACCAAAATTTTCCTGCATGGCATTACCAAGCGACAGATGAAAGGTAATCCTAGTTTCATAAGAACTATGAATGTATCAATTCTTAAGTCACTATGTGTCATTTTCACAAATGTACCCCACCACACACACACATGCAGTACCATTGGCTAGCTGAGAAAATCAGCATAATAACACTAAATCCAATGAGAATACAGGATTTATGCCTGGGCAAATTTAAGTCTGAACGGGACGCTCTACAAGCCCGTCTAATTACTGTCGCATGCGAGCCTGAAACTTAATGTAATTCCCGAGTAATTGCTGCATTCGATGTGTTTGTGCGAGCGTGTATGTATACATTCATTGATTATATGTGCATATACTGTGCGTAAGTGTTTGTTTGTATCTGTAAATAGTTTTAAAATCTTTAGTGCAAAAATATTTGTAATAATTTTCTAAAATGTTTCCTGAATTTAGAAATTTGATATGTTGTGGGAACGTTGGCCAATATTATCTTAACCTTTCACGTATTTACCCATTCCCCAACATTAAATGCTTTCAGTGTAAAATAACAGTATTTATTTGAAACAAGAAACAGAAACATTACTCATGACAATAAAAGCATGGAAACAGAAGTGTCTCAAATGAAGATGAAGACAAAATTGTCCTAATTTTTTTACAATATAAGGTTAAAGCTGGAAAGTATGTCAAAAATGTGTGGCAATATTGCTGAAATATATTTGGAAGCATTTGAAAATTTCTCGGTTGAAAAAGAGTAAGCCATTGGATAAGGAAGTTTCCAGGCGTTAAATATAATTTTTTGCTTTTTTTTTTTGTCTGGTTAATTGTTTCTCTTTATGCAGTTTAGATGAAAGGGTAATCAGATCATACTTAGGATGGACGGAGCGTATCGGGTATTTTATGTTTTGCCGTGCTTTGTGAGATTTACAGTGGTTGATGAGATTGTATGCTTGTTAAAGTTTATATGTGAGTATCTTATTATTACAGCAGAGTTAATGCTTCTAATAATTGTGTTGTTTTGGTCTCGGGTGGATACGGGTGCCTATGAAAGCTTGCTATTTCTCTAATTTTTCTTTGCTTTATTCTTCTCCTTGCTTGTTTCTTTGATCTTGCAATGTTCTGTGTTATTTTACTTTGTTTTTGTTGAGTGTGCTGTTGGAACAGAATATTTAACATTATTCCTAAGTTACATTTGTTTAGGCTTTGTGATGGTTTGATATTATCACTTGGGACGTGATTCTTAGATGTGTCTATAATTGATTTATCGGCACTATGTGTAGAGTGCTATCTAAAGTATTGATTTACTGTGTTTAGGTGATCAAATTTGGCTTATGTTGCTTTTGGTTTTCACACTGTTTGTAGTAGTTATGTTTTTGGTTATTTTTTTCATAGATGTCGACTGTATTTTCTTTGGCCATTGATGGCATTCGTAATGTTAAAATTACGTTATTGTTAGTCGTTAGTTTGTATTTCACTTTAGTGGCTACGTTTGTTTTGATGATAGCATTGACTGTAATTGATGGTTATAAACGTACAGTTGTTGTTGTTTTTATTGTGATGATAATTATGATAATGGTGTACACTGTCATCATTTACACTTTTGTTGCATCATAATAGATATCATCTTACATATAATGAAATCTCCATTATGTTATGATTTCAATTCATGTCTCGCACTCTGAATCGTGATATATCAGCAAATTGTTCTCTAGACTTATTATAGAGGAGGGATAGATATGAACTCAATGTTTTCCTCACACACATTAAGCGTTGCTGTATCTTTTGTATAAATCTACTGCCCCCTGTTAGTTTTAATTTAAGACATTCTTCCACCGATTTAATTCCTATCGCTTACTAATGTACATTTCGGGAATATATATGTATGTATGCAGGCATACATATATATATATTGTGTGTGTGTGTGTGTGGGGTGTGAATAAGCCTTCGAATACACACTCATTTATATCAAATTATTTTATTTACTAAAATAAGCCTGAAACCATGGTCCAGGAATTAGATGGTAAATGTTTTTCTTTTTCATTCCCTTCGAAGTTTTATCCCTGATAGTGGTTTGGAACTCAGCTGTTCTTTCTAGCGTGCAAGGAATCCTACGATGGATACCTCTTATGTGCTTAAATGCACACTGTATTTATATGAATAATATATAGTCTATTGACTAAATTTTACACGCTAGGCCACTGGTAAAAGAAATTTCTAATATTTCTTATTACCCTTAATATATATATA
>NC_068982.1:31077983-31079933 GCF_001194135.2 Octopus bimaculoides
ATTTTGCGATTAAGAGATATCAGTTAGCCATTGGTTTTTGAATGTATACTTGTATACACATCTATATATGCATACATACCTATATGTACACGCACACGCGCACACACTCGCACACACACACACACACACACACACACACACACACACACACACACACATCATATCTAGGTAATCATATTTCACACAGAGTAGGTTTGTCGATGTTGTATCCATCAAATTCCTTTGCGACTAAAGGAGTCTGAACCTCAGGCGTTTGAGATTGTTACTATCAAGTTGTGTTCTAACATTCTATTCGGTAATATTCATTGTTTTCTTAGCTCCTATCTTACATTTCACTGGCTGCTCGATCGGAAGTGAAACACCGCAGACCTTGTTTACCTCTTTCGCTGCACACACATATGGTCACCGCACACCTCTAAAACGGAGTTTTGTAAAATTGCAGCCATGTATGTAACCTCGGAATCAACCACATCAACCTGATGAGAAATTAAATAGCAACGCCATATTAATACTTTCCGAGTATTAGATAACTGCATGAAAACTTTCAAAATAATACCCTAATATCCAACCTTTCTCCAAATAACATATCCTTTTGGTAACAAAAGAAAGCTATATTGAAACAAACATGACCACACACTCTAAATTTGTACTTAGTATCACCAGAACATAAAATTTAGCTCTGCTGCTTATAGTACAATAAGCAAAAATGTGAAAGATCTATTTTGTCAACTAAAACAGAATTAAACTGTAACGGCCTCGTTATTTTAGAAGAAAACAAGGTCATCTTTCTCTCTAAATGTAAACGTAGACCAATCACTTCACCCACATTGGTAGCGGGAAAGATAGACAGTGCATTCTTATTCATCAAATGTGAACCTTTGTTCATTGATCCTCAGGAAAGATTTATTTTCATTTTTGACGATTATTCATTACAATTTAAGATCTCACGATAAGGACAATAACACAGAGAAATTACTTTTTAACTGATTTCTAGTATGTTGAAAAGGTCGACTACTTGCTTGACGTCACTCCTTAGCTAGTACTATAAGTATGATGTGGTTAATCTCGTAGTATTGTTTAATTTTAGTGCCTCAAGTAGCACACTACCCCTATTTTTCCGGATAGCACAGTGAGGATGGTTTGATAATGCCATATAAATTATGAACTACAAGGCAATGGATGAAATTTTGAAATTATTGAATATTAATACATTAACCTTTAGTCACGGTCGTAAAGTTTCAGGAAATCAAAAAGTTTATTCGACGCGATTTCAAGCGTAATGGAGTATATTACTTGTCATATGTGCATACATAAATATAGATATGTACTGAAAGCCAGACAAGCACACAATCACACACCTGTATTGAAGATATAATCAAAAGCAGGAACACGTACCAACCTCCAGATTTGTGTGGTCTATGTATATGTATGCAAGTATGTATATTCATATCTATATCAATATCTCCATCCATCCATCCATCCATCCATCTGTGCGTGCGTGAGTCCGTCCGTCCGTCCGTCCGTCCGTCCGTCCGTCTGTCTGTCTGTCTGTCTGTCTGTCTGTCTGTCTCTATCTATCTATCTATCTATCTAAGTAGTGTGAGTGCATTTACAGGGACGTAAAAGCACGAACACTAGTTGTTAAGTAGAAGTGAGAGACAAAAACAGACCCATACATACACACACACAGGCACGCATATATATATATATATATATATATATATATATATATATACACACATACACACACTTATACGACGGGTTTCTTTCAGTTTGCGTCAGCCAGATCCACTCACGTGGACCGGTGTTATAGAAGAGGACACCTAGCCAAGGTGCCACGCGGTGCGACTAAAACTGGAAGCACGGGGTTGGGAATGAAGCCTCTTACCACACAGCCACGTCACCGCTTATCGATATATACATATATATATATATTCACTACAAAAAGTT
>NC_068982.1:31080727-31085704 GCF_001194135.2 Octopus bimaculoides
ATATATATATATATACATGTACATATATATATATACATACCTACCTACATACATACATACATACATACATACATAAATATATATATATATATATATATAGACACCGAGAGAGAGAGAGAGAGAGATAGATAGATAGATACATGCATACATACACGAAATGTTTTAATAGAATATCAGTCTAGCAAGAAAAGCAAACAAGAAACAAACATTCAGAAAACTCGTTCCCACCAACCACAAGTAATATTGTAACCAGGGTAATTATGACTGTCTCTAGCGTTGGCATATTTAATAAGGGTGTTATCTGTTTTATAGCTGTGTTAGCAATCATCAAATCTACAGAGATGTGTATATAAATGAAGAATTCTTCATTCTTTCCTAAGTATAATATCATAAGGATGACAACGTTGCTTCATTGGACATGAAATTCGGACGCTATAAATGAAATAACTAGGGATTTCCTAAGAGACCACAGAGTACAATATAATTTTCAACAGAATGTTGAAGAAAGCTATTCTTGTCCTTACAATAATTATTGGTTAGTTCGCACGTTAAAGGTGGAAACACCTAAGCAACAAAGAGATTCTCCATTCCACCTGCCAACTACTAACTATTAGAATCTCTTAATTTATTAATTCAATGAATTTATAGAAGACTCACGTTTACCAAATATCAAAGCAGCGAGTGATGTTTTTTTAATTGGCGGATATGGGTTGTATTCATTTTTGTCTTCTGGACTATTTCAAACTGCTAGATCTCCAAACTTACTGACACAATTTTCTAGACAGCGTGACTCGAGGAGATATTGATAAATCGGGTATAGCTGATCATGTATGGAAAAGTGGAGACCACCTCCCCCTGTAGGATGAAGTTAAAATAATAGACAGAGAACATCAATGGAAAATACGAAATCTAAAATGAGCAGCACATATGCTAGGACGCAACAACCTCCTAAGCAGACTAGTGCAGATTTGAATAACATATGGGAACCAGTATTAAGGAATGATAGGAAAATATTAGGTTTATAAGCCATAAAATTCACTCCATAATTGCCCGCGGGCATATGGTGTAGTGGTTAAGAGCGCAGGCTACTAACTACAAGATTCCGAGGTTAGTAATAATAATAAAAAACATGGAACAATACCTTAGGAATGAGAAGGAATGAAAGGAACAGCAAACGAGATGAGGACAAATATCCGTCAAATGTAAATAATATAAATATTTGTATGTGTTATACAAAATATAGTATTGAGAAAATAAAATAATATGAAAGTGGAGAAAATGATCTGTTGCTAATGCGTCATAAGGTTTTGCCACAGTGTAAATATTGATGCGCATACTGGAAAGAAAACAATAACTTTTAAGTAGGTTTATTTTAATTTTAAAAGTGAATAAGCCTAGAATTCCCAGAATACATCATACAGTCATGAATCATACTTAAGAGTAATCTTCTTTTACTAATGTCTTTCGTTTTCAGACTTTGAATTTAGTTTTATAAACTATTTTAAGCATTCATTATTTATTCTAAATTTTATCAATTTTCAGATCACTTGAGACCTTTGGTGTGTATTGGAAGGGTTTGATTGATTGCAATTAATTGCTAATAATATGTTGAAAAAAATGCTGTGAGAGAGAAAACTATATAGAGGGAAAAGTACAAATAGAAAAAGACTTAGAGGTGATAAGGTGAAAATTTGAAAGGGTGACATAATGGAAACAATAGAGATTAGATGTTATAAAAAGAAGTTAATGGCTTGTATATATGTCTGGTTAGAAGATGCATGGTTTCATTGCTGTTGTGTGATTAAGGAATTAAAATCTGAAGTATATGTTGTTCAGGGTTTTTATGTCAAGATAAAACACAAATAGTCACATCCTCTTACAATTTAATGCAAGAAACCTTTTACATATGTCTGTATTGGTTAAAATATAACTACTAGAATTTTTTGTTCACCAGAACAAAGCTCGGCGGGTTTTCGTTTGACTAGCAAATAAGTTCCACTTAAAATTGAACAGAAGATGGAAGGCAAAAGAAGACATTTATGAAACCTATGTAAGCTGGCATAAAAAAAAAAAACTTTGTAAGCAGTAGAAATTTTGCTATCATGTTGTATTGTTCGAAAAGAAAATATTTAGGACGACGATAGAACCATAATGACAAATATAGTGGAATATTATAATATTGACTTTCATATCTATACATATGTACATAAAATGAAATAATAACATTACAATCATTATGAGACCTAAGCTTCGTGAACATTCCTAGTCATGTTTATTTCTAGTTGAACAAAGGCACAAAGGCTAACACATGTACTAAAGGGAACGATGAATACAGATCAACAAAGACAAATTTTCTCACATTAAAATATCCTGTGGATGACTTCAGCGTGTAGCTATATATATTCTATCTAGCACAAAGCCCTCGACTATAACAAGAAGTTGGCATTCTAAAACCCATTGACCACAACAACTTTATTCAGGTCAGGAGAATAAACTGCCATCAACTCCATTAAAACTGTCTGCAAGGTTGTTTGATTCTTAAAGTATAAAAGTATGATCTATGAATAGAAAATATCAATAAAAACATCATGGCAGGAAGTTTGCGTAGCCATCATTGAAAGAAAGCAATTTTTTTTCTCATATATATTACTGAGCTCTTATCTTGGATCAAGAACTGACTAAGGAAGTGTTACAGGCATTCACAAATCTCCATAGGCTATAAAATGTGGATACCGTTTTTAATAAAATGCTGTCAATTCAGGCTGTTGAGAGACTATTGGGTAAAAGGAAAATAAAAAGAAGGGAAAATGCGAGACGCTCATAATTCATGAATATATTACTAACATCCATTCTGTTTGTTTTCTCCTATAAACAGTTTTTTATTAGATAACATGTTTAAAATAACTAAAGTAAAACGAAAATGGTATTGAATATTATTTCAATACGTTGCCAAAAGTAATGAAAGAGGAAAACTGGGATGATAGATAAAGAAAGGTTGAAGAGGTAAAAACAAAAAGACAAAAATGGAGAACATCATCACATCGCAGCGTAAATAATTTATAAGCATCTTAAAATGTAATGATTATGTTACTTGTGGGATTATGGCACAGAAACCAATTTGAATAAGTTTGGGGTGTAACAAAGTTCAAGAACCTTGTTTCATTATTTTGTTCATTTTACTATCGTTGCCGCTCTCTGGAAGGTAATTGGTGACCTTATTCCTGAACTAAACAGACTAACATTTGTCCGCTGGGAAAATTTATAAACTGGTGAATCACACTTAACAAGACAGACTAGACGTAGTCAATTAACATTATAGCACATTATCCGCATTACCCAAGAGGTTATATGACATCAAAACTACGAGAACTTGGGAAATAAAGGACTGATCTCGAAAATACCTAAACATATGTTACACGAATATTCTATAGTAAAAAACACCATTTATATAATGACCATTTTGTAAAAAACAAAATCCAAAAAGGAAAAACCACGTTAATGTAAATATATATTTATATATTAGCCTCAGGATTGATACTTAATTAGGTTTGAGTTACGCATGCAAAATTAGTAAACATATATTGTCATACCACACTGCCTTTAGAATATAGAAAAGAAAGCATAACAATTGTTACCTTGTTAAGTTATATTGTTGCACTGATGTGAAACTATTCGGAGAAGTGAATTTGTCAAATAAAAAGTGTATGTATTAACATTACCGCATCTGCTGATGCTTCTAGTAATATTCTTTTCCTTTCTTTTCCTTCTCATCTTCTTCATAATCATCATCGTCGTCATTAAACATTTTACATTATTGTACTATATTTCTTTAACATACATCTCCTACTATTGTTTATTTTTTAATAATTTTTCTAGTGATTATTTTATAAGAATACCGCACACATTTTACCAACATTTTATGAACACAAGCAAGTCACGTTTTATTCATTAACTCCTAGAAGGCTTTCATTTCTATTCTTGCGTTGGAAGACAAAAATAATGACGGTAAATAAATGAATGAATAAATAAAATATCCTGTATGAAAACGCACCACCTTCACCTGTTTTGTTTATTTGAGAGACTACTGGTTGAAAGGAGGAAAAGAGGGAATGAAAAAATACGAAATGCCGGTACTTCCTGAATGCATTACTAACCCTCACAGTGCTTTGTTTTCTCCTGTAAACAGTTATCATTAGATAACATATTCGAAAGTAACTAAAAGAAGAAGAAAAATTGTATTCAAAATTGTAGAAATCTACTGTGAATTTTGTATCAAATGTCACGGTTATCATGAAGAAGCAGTTAATATGAAAAATAAATAATGATATTAATAATAAATTTCCCCACAATATCAACGACAAAAAAGTGAAATATTAATAGATGTAAAAATTTTATACTCTACTATGCCACCAAGCCTCCAGCGTATATCAATGAATGTCGCATTGGAGTAAAACTGAAACAACGTTCTATCAGTTTTGATTTGTTTTCTGTTCTTTAAAAGATAGAAAAGAATAAGATACCCCTACAGTTAACTATACTTATATAGTCTAAACAACAGCAACAACAAAACCCATACTAGCAGTAGCAGCAGCCAACACCATCAACTAAAACAACAGCAACCACAAAAATGGCGCTAAGAATAAAGAGAACACCAAAAATGAAATCTAAATCAAAACAACAAAATAAAGAAAAGCAAAATGTAAGTACAAAAATAAAACAGGAAAACTAAGTTAAAGGTTTTATTGAAATCTTGTTTACATGTATGGCAACGTGTTGAACTAAATTTATTCATGCATTTAGAATATGCTTTGAAGCTCAGATGTTACACTGTCGATCACATGACTGCAGCACAAAACGTGTAATCGTGGAATATTATTCATATTATTTTGGTTTATGAATTCTAGCAAATGATGATGATGATGATAATGATGATAATGATGATAATGATGATGAGGAGGAGGAGGGGAGGAGGAGGAG
>NC_068982.1:31085742-31088222 GCF_001194135.2 Octopus bimaculoides
GAGGAGAATGGGGAGGAGGAGGAGGAAGAGGAGAATGGGAAGGAGGGGAGGAGGGGGGAGGAAAAGGACGACGATGCTGACGATGACAACGATAACGAGCACAGTGGCGATAAATCTAATGGGGAATCTGGTGATGATGAATCTGATGATGATGATGGCGATGACGATGATTAGAAGGAGAAGAAGGGGAAGAAAAGTCGAATAAGTCTGGTCGTGATGAACCTGCTGATAATGATGACGAAGTTAATGATGATGGCGTAGGTGGTGGCAGTGGTTGTGCTGCTGCTGAAAGCAACGCCTATGACAAGTAACAATGTTCAATGTAAAATTATTTATGACAATTAGGGCCGTGACATCAGAGGTGACTGCGGCAAGAACAATGACCACAAAGAGCACAATAATAGGGATAACCATCGTGGACACAATAAACACATTGATGTCGATTTCAGCAATTACTGCCATAAAAATGGTTACAACAATGCCTATGACTTCTGGTCAAATAACTCCAATGACCACTATAAAAACATTAACCCTTTAATTGCGGAAATCAGATATATCAACTCAAAATTTCGTTACTGTTACAGGGAATTAGTAATAATGGTACACCTTTCCTGCGTGACGAGTGGAATGAACCAGTCACTACATGTAAGGTGATGTCGGCCAGGATTGAGAGAGTACGTGTAGACAGTGTTGGTAGTCGTGTATGTGCTGATATAGTAATTATGCTGTGAAACTGAGTGGACGTTATTACGATCCGACCTTTTCAGGATAATAACACCGTACAACTTGGGGTAGCACAGTGCCAGATAGAAAAATCCTATCGACGACTCTGGAATATAACAGTATCTATCAGAGCGACAACCATCGTACAACGACAGATATAACAGTAGCAAAAGGCCCTTCTATAACAGTGTCGACGAGGATAAATTAATTTACATGGAGTCAATAGAAACTCGAAGAGGATTTAAACAGTTCACGAGAAATTGCTAAACTGGACGAGGATCAACCAATTCACGTGGAGTTAATAGAAACTCGTAGAGGAGTCAACAAACACTTGAAGTTCTTGTATAAATTTTACTAAAAATCGTAAAATTATGGAAGATTTATTGGCCAGTTTGTTTGAGTTGCAAAAACAGCAACAGTAGTTGAAAGAATAACAACAGCAGATACAAATGCATCTGGGAAAAGACCTCTTAACAGAGAGCCAATGTGGATTCCGCAAGGATCGCAGTACTATTAATATGGTGTTTGCTGCCAGGCAGCTCCAAGTAAAGTGCCAAGAACAAAACGTGGATCTATACTCCACTTATGTTGATCTGACCAAAGCCTTTGACACTGTAAGCAGAGAAGGCCTCTTTCAGAATCATAGCAAAGTATGGGTGCCATAGAAAATTCATTGCCATCACACGCCAATTTCATGATGGAATCCTGGCCAGAGTAGAAGATAGTGGGGGAGACCTCTGACCCTTTTGAAGTCACAAATGGAGTGAAATAAGGGTGTGTTTTAGCTCCTACTCTGTTCAGCCTCATGTTCTCTGCAATGCTGACGGACGCCTTCGGAGACGCTGATGTGGGCATTAGAATCAGTTACGGATTTGATGGATCAGTTTTCAACCTCGGAGGCTACGAGCAAAATCCAAAGTTACAACAGACACTATCAATGATTTTCTGTTTGCTGATGACTGTGCCCTAAACGCTACCTCTGAGGCGGACATACAACGCAGTGCAGACATATTCTCGGAAGCCTGTGACAACTTTGGTCTCACAATCAGTAACAAGAAGACCGAGGTGATGCACCAATCCGCTCCGGGAAAACCATATGTAGAACCCAACATTTCCATCAACGGTCAAAGACTCAATGCGGTTGACAAATTCACCTACATTGGCAGTACGCTTTCCCGCAATATAGTCATTGACGGTGCGATCAACACCAGACTCGCCAAAGCAAGTGCTGCCTTCGGCAGACTCCATAGGAATGTATGGGACAGAAGAGGCATCACCTCCATGACAGAGATCAAGGTCTACAAAGCTGTCGTACTCACCACCCTACTCTATGGATGTGAGTCGTGGACCGTCTACCAACGCCACGTCAAAAAACTAAATCACTTCCACACCACCAGGCTGAGGAAACTACTTGGCATAAGCTGGTAGGAAAGGATACCAGACACAGAAGTCCTCACTTGTGCTGGGCTCCTAAGCATCCCTACCATCCTGATGAAAACTCAGCTTCACTGGGCTGGTCATGTAGCCCGCATGTCAGACTACAGAATACCCAAGAAGCGTCTGTTTGGTGAGCTCCAGCACGGCAAGCGCTCCCAGCGCGGCCACAGGAAACGGTTTAAAGACAGCCTAAAGGTATCATTGAATGCCTTCAATATTGACACGTCATCATGGGAGCAGACAGCTTTAGATAGGACCAAGTGGCGGGCCGCTATTCACAACGGTGCCCGCCAATATGAAAGTGACAGGAAAACTGCTGC
>NC_068982.1:31088232-31089969 GCF_001194135.2 Octopus bimaculoides
CACCGGTGCCCGCCAATATGAAAGTGACAGGAAAACTGCTGCAGAGAAGCGCAGGCAGAACAGAAAGAACAATGCTTTGAAGCCCCCGGCACTTGCTACCATTCTCTGTCCCTACTACAACAGATCTTTCCAAGCGCGGATTGGGCTTATCAGCCATCTCCGCACTCACCGATGATGACCTCTTCACTACCACCCCTCTAGGATGATCAGATGGTCCTCGTCATTCCGACGTGCGAACAGCAACGTGTGTCTTTGTGTTTGTCCCCAGCCACCACTTGACGACTGGTGTTTGCTTACGACCCAGTTGCGATTTTGTAAAAAGAGAACGATATCAGAAGCGTAGAAAAGATTTAAATAATTACTCGTGGCCATTTGTTCGACTAAACCCTTTAAGGTAATACTCATACATAGTCGCGGTCAGATGACTGGAACAACTAAAAGATAAAAGGTAAAATAACCATTAAAACTACAATGACCGTTCTGAACAAAATTTCCACCACAATCGCAATGGCAACAATGACCATAATAGCTATAATAAACCCAATGGCCACTATAGACTTAATAACCACAATGAAAACAAATACATTACGCACAAAGAACAGAAAATGACCACCATTAACATGACAATCATAATTGTCACTACGAAGACAACGACTGCAATAGGCACAGCAACTACAATGAATATAATGACAACGCTGAACATCATTCTTAGAAATTTTGGCACAAGGCCAGCTCTTTTGAAGATAATGGGCAAGTCGATTACATAGTCCGCAGTACTCGATCGGTATTATATTATATTTTGTCGACTCAAAAACTACAGAAGGCAATGTCGACACCGGCTGAATTTGAACTCAATACGTATACTGTCGGCAGACATACAGTAAAGTATTTCTTCCTCGACACTTTAACAATTGTGCTAACTCGCAATGATGATAATTATAAAACAATGTGTATAATGACAATGGCTGTCCAAACAATAACAAAGGCCATTATTCTCACAGTGACTATCATAAGTAAGATGACACAAAAGCTACAGTAATCGCGATAACAGCCATAGACGCAGTGGTAATGATGAACGCAATGGCTAAGGTGATAACAATCATACATTAATTCACCATAATTATGAATTTGACATTTTCAATATTGTGTGTTTCTCGGCAAGAAACGAATCAATATATTTCAACTATGTATGTTATGTTTAAATAGACGTAAATATATTTTCTGTCCTTGAACGTATTACATACGCAGACAACTTTTTGTGTCTATCTATACCAGAAAGAGCTGGATAAATGTGTATACCACACACACACACATACACGCACACATACACACACACACACACACACACACGCATGCACACACACGCATAAATATATTTACTCTTTTACTCTTTTACTTGTTTCAGTCATTTGACTGTGGCCATGCTGGAGCACCGCCTTTAGTTGAGCAACTCGACCCCAAGACTTATTCTTTGTAAACCCAGTACTTATTCCATCGTTTTGCCGAACCGCTAAGTTACGGGGACGTAAACACGTCAGCATCGGTTATCAAGCGATGTTGGGGGGACAGACATAAACACATATATATACATATATATATACATATATAGGACGTGTTCTTTCAGTTTCCGTCTACCATATCCACTCACAAGGCTTTGGTCGGCCCGAGGCTATAGTAGAAGACACTTGCCCAAGGTGCCACGAAGTGGGACTGAACCCGGAACCATGTGGTTGGTAA
>NC_068982.1:31089979-31102991 GCF_001194135.2 Octopus bimaculoides
ACGAAGTGGGACTGAACCCGGAACCATGTGGTTGGTAAGCAAGCTACTTACTACACAGCCACTCCTACGCCTATATATATATATATATATATATATATAGGGAAAGAGAGAGAGAGAGAGAGTACACATTGTAGAAATCTACGTAGGAACTACATATTTATACTGGGGTTTACCTTAATTTTCACTGCGTATGCTCTGTATATCATAACTAGTAACACATAAACCCATGTTTTCGAAAAAGTGGTAATTCTTCAGGGAGATGTTAGCTGAATTATGTTCGTGAAGCAAAATTTCATACTATAACACTGTAAAATTTGAAGGGTAATTTGAAAAGTCTGTGAGTCTTGTCAATTAGAGAAATTTACCTTTCATACAGTTGCTATTCTGACACTATTAGTTTGCAGGAATTGCTTCCCCACATTTTAAAAAAATACAATTCCAAAAGTGGCAGGAACGCTGGGACCGGTGAGACTACTTTGAAAGAGATGTTGTTAAACATAGGTAAATAAGTTATTTTTTTTTATATTAAACATAACTAGTCCAGGAATATTTTTGATACCACCTCGTATGACGAGTACATTACGTCTTTTGCGAACGTGTAATTACTTTAACTTTTACATAGTGTTGTGACCGCTTTTCAAACATTTGGATGACGCATCTGCTGTTAACCATTGCTCAAATCGTTTCTTATTATCAAACAACAATTATTTTATCAGGGTGCAAAATAGGTTCCTGATTCTGTATATTAACAGTACTAAATAAACCTCAAGCCATCTCAATTTCTAATGTTCAGTAAATTATGGAAGTTTTATATTCAAACATTTGAATTTTTCTGATGACCCACAGATGAAGAGAAAGAGTTATGGAAGAGTGGACAAAATCTGTTACACGCTTTTGCCGTCTATTTACTTTACTAGTCATCATTTTTAATGGACTTTTGGCTCACCTTGCGACATACTTTAAAGGTTCTCTTTTAAACGTAATTTCAGCAATGAACCGCAAAAGACTGCAGGTTTTAAAGATTAACACAACCCTCTCTCACATAAAACGTAGGTGTATATTTGTTGTTTCAAGCTGTATGATGATCAAATTTAAAGTTGTATATGATAAGTTGTACTTGTTTGACAGTGACCAGATTATGGAAAATTGCAAGTCCATGAAAACAAGAACAAACACCACTTGAACAGTGAATCAAACGAAATATAAAAGATTATGTGAATTGAATGGATTAACAAACTACTCTCTCAAATATGTATAACGGTAACGTTAAATTTAATTCATATTGGAAACGGAAATGTTATGAATAAATAATGCCTTCACTGATATATGCACGAATATTTACGTACACATATATAGACATGCAAACAAGCATACAAATATACAAACATGCATATAAACATACATACACACACACACGTGTATGTGTGTCTGCGTATGAGTCTGTGTGTGTGTGTGTGTGTGTGTGTGTGTGTGTGTGTATACACTTGCATATATAGAGTCGATGGAATGTTGTATAGAATGATTTGCAGATTTTGTCCCAAATTTTCATACTGAGTTTAAATCCCTCAGAGATCAAATTTAGCATTCATCCATGCAAGTTTGATAAAATGCTTGGGACGACGCTGATCATTGAAACTGATCAATGACCACACTGAATCTACTTGTCTATTACATAAGATCTTGGGCGGGTGAAGGAAGACTAGCCTGAAATAAAAATGCTAGTGTGTGTGTGTAATTAAGCAATATATTACTGGCTGTGGCACATAACAGGTCAGATGGCAGTTACGGAGCGAATATTACTACTAGAAATCTTGATGTCTCTTCAGACATCCCGACCGGAAGTGCATAGCCACTTTTATGCTGAAGGTACATAGATTGTGGGTTAGTTCGATGGTAATAAAAAGTGAAATGAAACATTCTGAGAAATATTTTTCCTGAGATTTCTTTTTATCAGCGGACCGAGCGCTTAACCGTGTTAAGCTAGATTTGTGTTATCAGCGGGCCGAGGTGATAACTGTGGGTGCTTATTTAAATCGCCCCCTAGTTCTCATCTACATGATAAAGGCTCCTAAACGGACTGCTTCATGAAAGCGGCACGCGATAAGTTCGCTTGCTGAGTGCAAAATACTTCCAAATTCGGTAAATATTTTGAATGATTCTCAACTCAAGATTCTGCATCTTCTACTTCCATTCAGCTGTAGTCCAGATTATTTCAGCAACTTCCAATTGATTTTGTATGGTGTTGTTTTGTCTTTTAATCGCTATATATAATATAAGTAAAAGTTTAGCATTGTACCTCACTTGCTTTCTAAAAGAAGGCTAGCGATTCTTCGTTCTGTCCTCAAAAAGTGTCCTCCGTTACTCCGCTCCCTTATTATTGGACGCTACCCTTTGTTTCCTAAACTTGCTTCTGTTTTACACTTGATCATTCACTTGACTATCGTTATAAACCCGACATGAACATTCAACATCTGCTCGATTTCATACCAAGGAGTTACATTCTATAATCAATAATATATTGCTTGATGATGTAGAAACTTGGCCCTTGAATTAACATTATAGAGTGTACTTTCTTCTGAGGCATGGACAATTAACTGAAATTATTTGTGTGAGTGTGCGTCCGTGTATTATGCCATTCGCGAAATCCATTGTAAACATATTTTCGAGCTAAGATCAGTTGCTCTGTTTCCTTCACTATAGCTACTATCTCTCCCTTCCGCTTCCTCCTCCTCCTCTCTCTCTCAGACACACAAACACACATAACAATACATGCATACATCGGTTTTCCTAATTTGCTCAGAAGCACAACACAACACATATAATATTGATTCTAAATATGTTTGTTCTCCTTAATATATTGAGTATTTGAAAATCCATCTGTTACGGTGTGGAACAGTATTTTATGAGACATCAAAAGAAGAATGCATGATAAAGCGATACTATTGATACGTTACTTAGTTAAGCCTGTGTAGAAGCCTGTATTTTACAAATATCAGTCAAATTCCCTTGAGCTCAAAGAATTCTATCATTAAGATGGACGATACATTTAGACACATCGGATAAAGTCCTCTGGTAAAAAAATTTGATGGTTCTTGCTGAAATCTCTATGAGCGTAAATATTTTCAAAGTAAACCAAAGCATCAACATAAAAAAAGAATCTTCTTGACATCTATTGTCAAATTTAAAACTGAAAGTAATAAAAAGTTACAAAATTCTTAACTATAAATATTTCTTATAGGCAATTTTGATACAACAAAACAAAATGAAATAACATTACATTATGACACTCACACACATGCACACAATGGAATTTCGGCATTTATCTTTCGAGCATCACTCTTTTCTGTCAAGATAAAGTCAGAGAAAAATATAAGAGTTTAAGAGAAGGAAATTTGACATGATGTACTGAACGAGCATCAGTGGCAAGTGTTAGAATGGAGAAATGTTGTCTCTAGCAGAGAAGGGATTTATTGGCCTGATTGTTGGACATGTGCATAAAGAGGTGGTGTTGGAATGAATAGTAATTGAATATATGTAGCATTATACAAGTGCAAACGAAGGTGGCTAGCTAGCAGAATCTTTACCGCGCCGGACCAAAGGCTTAGCGGTATTTCGCCCATCGCTACGTTCTCAGTTCAAATTCCACCAAGGTCGACTTTATATTTCATCCTTTTGGGATCGATAAATTAAGTACCAGTTGCGAACTGGGGTCGATCTAATCGACTGTCCCCTTCCCCAAAAATTGTGGGTCTTGTTTCTAGAATAGAAAAAAATATCTGAGGGCGGCGATCTGGCAGAAATGTTAGCGCGCCGGGCGAAATGCTTAGCGGTATATCGTCTGTCATTACGTTCTGAGTTCAATTTTCGCCGAGGTCGACTTTACCTTTCATTCTTTCGAGTTCAATAAATTAAGTTCCAGTTGCGTACTTGGGTCGATCTAATCAACTGGCCCCCTCCCCCAAAATTTCAGGCCTTGTGAAACGAAGGTGGCTAGCTGGCAGAATCGTTAGCGCGCCAGACGAAAGGCTTAGCGGTATTTCACACGTCACTACGTTCTCAATTCAAATTCCGCTGAGGTCGAATTTACGTTTTATCCTTTCGGGTTCTATAAAATAAGTACCAGTTGAACACTGGGTCGACTCATCCCCTCCCCCAGTATTGTTGCCCTCATAGCAGAATTTGAAGTGCATACGGATATGTAGGAGAAAGTGGAGCACTATGCATGCGTCAGAAAAGAAGAAGCCAAAAATAAAGAGGGAGTCACAACATTTGTGTGTACATACTTCTAGGTATGAAATTACTGACCGACACGCTGCCACTCACTGAAAGGAAGTGTTCGATATTTCGAAATTTTCCTATCATATTCCTCATGCCTATTCGTGAGAGTTCTAGTTCCAGATCGACTCTGAGCGTTTCTTGCGTCGCATTAAACTGCACGCATAGAGACAGCGTCTAGCACAACTGATTTCTCTACTGTTATCCGACGCTCATTATGCTTATCTGGTTTAGTTAACTGCTTTAGATCTGTGCCACAGCAGGTGGCAAGAAGCTGCAAATCACTTCTAGTCTAATTCACTAATTTAGATCTCTTCACCAGCAGGTACCAACAAACTTTCAACCTCTGCAACATCTGCAATTAGCATTCAACACAACCATTGTAGCTAAACTGGCCGACAAGAGCACAATTTTCGGTCAAAGTATTAACACTCACAGGGCAGGGTTGGAAGAGATGCTATAACTTAGCAAACACGAACTCAATATAGCTCAAAGTATAAACAAACCTTATTTCATACAACAAATAGCTTATTTCTACAACAGTACACCAATAGAACCCTTCTTTTCTTTCACTATATGACCAGCGAGCAATGAGCTCATATTGACTTCATTGTTGGTGTAAGCGCTCCAGCTCAGATGGTTGTTACCAATTACTCCTAGGTCTTTGATACTGTTGAATACCATAAATGGTTCTCTTGAAGGAAGAGAAAATAGTTCTTTAAGCACATTCGCTTTTCCGAAGGGCATGAGTTAGATTTTGGAGCATGTTGTTTCGTTCACCTATTGATGCAGTGATTTACAGAATGCAGATCAGAATAATGTTTTGTTTGGTAATAATTTTTCAAGCCACACACACACGCTGGGGCGCGCGCACACACACATACATACACAAACACACACACACACACGCGAAGACACATATATACGCACACACATACACACACACACACAAACACACACGCACACATAATGCCCCTTGAACGAACAATACAAAAATATATCGCATTCGTGCTCACAGAAACACGCATACTTATTCGCACAGTGGCCTTTCAACCTTAGCTCTTTATGTTATTAAATGTGCTTATTGCTAAGAATCTATTTCTATATATTCATGAATTTCTCATTTATTCATATTCTTTTTATGCAAATATGCGTGTGGGGATCAGTGTATTTGTAGGTGCGAATGCATTACATGCATTTGCTTCAATTTCTCTATTTACATGTGTGTATTCTGCAAAAACATGCATTTTCATCATGATATTCCGCTTGATAACATGGAGTTAGTTAGCCAATATAGCCAAACCAGGTCATATATTTTAATTTCAACATTCTTTTATTTTTTAAAAAAATCTAATTTCCTATTAAATTTTCCAGAGTGTATCATTGTCTTTTTGGTCATGAGTTTCTCGTATGGGGAAAAAATTCTATGCTATTATTATTCTTGACATTTAGAAATGTATTTCCTGAGTCTTTGTATGCATGCCTTGCTGATGCATATGTCTATTGAATTGATTTGTAGGAATCATTGTCAAAAGGAGGATGTATGCTTGTATGTGCATGCGTATCCGTTTGTGTATGTGCGTGCTTGTGAGATAGTGCAAGTGTGTTCTTGTAAGTTTTAGTGATGGCGTATTTAGAAATGATGGTGGCAATTTAAAAACTTAATCTGTTACGCTAAAAATTACATAATTTCATGTGCCAACTGCAAATTCATTGTTTTAGCTTACTTTTAAAGTGTAGATTTTATAATGATAAACAAATTTTCTGTATTCATTTTATATCTACTTTTTTTTGTTGTCATTTTTATTTATGTTCAATTAATATTACATGGCACTGTGAAGCATTTGAGAAACTTTACAACACATTATTTAATGTACTCTTCCTTTCATAGATGAAGAAATTTTGAAGGTAAATTATTCCATAGTGCTAGTTTCGAAAACAGCTCCACCACAATGACTACCAGTGAGTTGTGTACCGAGTTAAGGAGAACACCTTTATTTGGTTGCTTGAATTGCTAAATATCGCAGTCAAATCTCAACTTATCTTTAATGAAAACAAAAAATGATACGTATTACAATGTAATTACCGATATAGAAAGTTGCTAAGTTAGTCACAGACGGTAAGCTCTTTATCATAGTTCACTTAGATCTAGACTGACTGACATAAAGTAAAGCATCTACGGCAACAAAATCTAGCGGTAAAACAAAATGAGCTCATTTTGTTTTACCGCTAGTTTTTGTGCTTCTTTCTTTCCGTTTGGTCTGCCACACAGATCACATGCATTCTTGTCTGCCTCCTCTCCTATCTTTTCTCCTGTCAAAGCTTGTGTCTCCAGCGTTCTCCACCTCACCTCTTTATGGCTCAGCAGCCCTTACTCTTTGTTTTCACTGTCCTGTTTTGTTACCAACTTTGACCCTCCACAAATCCCAAATTTTATTTTGCTTTGCGGGAGCAACTGTTTTCGCGAAGACACATCTTGTCGCAATTGTTCGAAATGTAGAGTAGATTAACAGCCGACAACTGATGAAGGGTCGTTCTTTATGTTACTTGTCTTGTTTTGCATTTGTTTCTTTCGTTGTTCGCAAAAAAAGTTCGTATTCCATGTTACCGTATTTCGTATTTCATGTTATTTACGTTTCATGACGTTCTGTATCCATATATGCATATGTATATACATATATATATATGTAAGTATGTACATATATGTCTGCATTTAAGCATATTATATATACATATATATATATATATATATATATATATATATATATATATATATATATATATACATGTGTGTGCGTGTGTATGTATGCGTGCGCGTATTTGTGTCTGTATTTATCCCCGCCACATCGCTTGACATCTGGTGTTGGTGTGTCTATGTTCACCTTAACTAAGCGATTCGGCAAAAGACACCGATAAAATAACTACTAGGCTTAAAACAAAGGTCCTGAGGTCGATTTGTTCGGCTGAAACCCTCCAAGGTGGCGCCCTAGTATGGCCGTAGTCAAATGAGTGAAACAAGTAAAAGATAAAAATTAAATATTAAGATATATTTCATGAGAAACAAAATATAAAGTCTGATGCTTGCTGATTTACAATTTAACATATTGTCGAACGTTATTTACATTAATGTTTTTACGCCATATGCCCACGGGCATATGGCGTAGTGGTTAAGAGCGCGGGCTACTAACCCCAAGATTCCACGTTCGATTCCTGAAGAATAATAATAATAATAATTATTATTATAATACCATCGAAGAATACCTTAGGAATGAGAACTCAGGTTCGAAATTTCCCCACGACACCTGAAGAAGGCTGCAGGGTATATCAGCTGAAACGTTGTGTTAACAACAACAAGTTGAGGACAAATATCCGGCGAATGTAAATAATGTAAATAATGTACATAATTCCTCATCTCTTAAATATAGAACTATATTGTTGAACAGTTCATAATCTTTAATGGCTTCAAGGGAGTAGACCTAAAATTAATAACTATAGCTTAATTAAGCTGTGTTGATGTAGAATTCTTTTGTTACGTTCGGTTATACAAAGTGAAGGCGAAAACTATCGGCTGACCGGTGCTTCCGAGAAGTCCTGCCTAACTGAAAGTCCCTTCACTGCAGACCAGCTCACTAGCTATCCTGCAGTGGAGTTACTGACTACAGTTCGTCTGTTATAAATCCTTGGGCACTCCCCTACATAACATTAATATCGTTCTAATCAGAATTAGCAATGTAAGGAAAGCAAGGCAGCTGCAACCAGAATGACGTTGAATTCGTTTTGTTACATATGAGGCTAGTCAATATTTATTTTCCCAACCTACTGCGATGTGTAGTGTATTTATGCTTATTATATTGCGTTTTTCCATCGTGGTTTCAGTCAACAAATGCAAACATTTAAATTGTGTAGAATAATCTTACTATTGCATGTTGTAAGGCGGCGACTGTCAGAATCGCTAGCGCGCCGGACAAAAGTCTTAGCGGCATTTCGTCTGCTTTACTTTCTGAGTTCATATTTCGCCGAAGTCGACTTTGCTTTTCATTCTCTCTGGGTCGATATGTAACAATCAAGTACTAGGACTAATAATACCGGCTAGCCGCTTCCATCCAAGGATTTCAAACCTTGTGCCTACCTACAGCACAAAGGATTATTACATGTTGTGCTTAATTTTCACCAATTGTGATCCTGATAGTACAGACGTATGAGGAAAAACATTCCACCATACACTTTAATTTCTGTTATATATTTAGGATTACAGTTTTTAGTACACTTCATTTTTAAGCTGGTAAGATTATCCTTTAGGAAGTTCTAGCTGTTATTTCTTCTCGGTTGAGTGACAGGTGACGGAGCGCTCGTTAGAGTAGTAATAAATGTTATGAGTCCCGGTAAAGGTCGAGTTTTGCTGCTTTACTGAATCTTACTAATAAAATTTACATGAATAATCCGCTTTTTGAAATATTCAACTACCATGCCTAAGCACTTAATTCATATTCTCTACTTCATATTCCTATAATTAAATGGTCAAAGTTATATATTGATCTAAATCTACAAAGTAAGATTTATAAATTACAGAGAGACGTTTTGGCATGGGAAATCAAAGCAAACTTGTTAGTTTTCATGAAAGTTTGACAAAAGCTATATCCTCTCAGGAAATATGGAAACACAGCATAAAGATATAAATCTCTGTAGAATTTCAATCCATAATTAACAAGTGGAATATCTAAATCTATATTCAATTAATCTTTTCAATTCTAACGCAGCAATATTACTATCATTGCTTTATGATATATTAGGATTTTCCAGAAAAATGTGATGTAATCTATCTAGCTTTAGACTCTTCTTTATCATTTCACACTTTCTAAATTTATACATCTCAAATTACCTTTTACCAGCAAGCATACACACATACAAACACATACATACGCACACATCCCTCCAGCTCTCCCTCACTCACTCTCATTGAATGTGACAGAGGGTGTTAGAACACGTGAAATGCTAAAGATAAGAGCTAAAGTGGTGTCATGCTGCAGTTAACGTTATAATTGTATACATACATACTGACAGCGGCCTTAAACGGCCGAAATCGGCAGTCATAATGCCCCTGTATCATCGACAATTTCAGGTTAAAGACCGAACCCTCTTCAGTAGGGTCGGCACCGCTCACCAGATTCCAGATAAGATCGTCACGAGTATATATGTCTACTCCATAGAAATTTATGGAGGATTTAGCGAATAGCTTATGTGAATACGAGTCTAGGACATTTACCTCTCACGGACAATAACTCCACAACGACAATAATCCTAAGGATAACAGATGATGATCTAAAACTTATTAATATATTGGAGAAGGGTAATTAACCAATAGGGGTAATTGTCCTGGTGGGGTATTGTCCTGATACGGTGTATACAAATAATTAAACTAAGCATCAGTTTTCCTTCTGGTGGTACATTGCTCAACAGCTGCCTATTTTAATTTTACACACACACACACACACACACACACACGCACACACACACACACACACACACACACACACACACACATGTATATATATATATACACAGGAAATAATTAAGATTCAGTTGAATTAGGTACTGAAGTTGAAAATGGAATATTCAGTTGGATTAGGTACGTAATCTGCTGACTTACAATAAGATGCAGCGCCCAAGGGCAGACGCAGATCGTCTTTACCTACCCAGAGCTCAAGGAGGTAGAGTCTTGATCCAATTTGAAATCTCCTACAAAACCACCACAATTGGACTGGTAAGATATATTGAAACATCTCACGACTGGATGCTAAAGCTCGTTGAAAAGCATAAAAGACGTAAGAAACTTCATTCTATTATGAAGGAGAGCAAAAACTTTTCAAGCGAGTTTATGCATAATACCCAGGTTGAACAACATGAGGGAAGTGTAGCAATTGCAGTTGCAAAGAAGGTGAAATCAATAGCAAAGCAAAATGAACTTGAACAATTGGCTAATAGGTAGGAACAAATACCTTTGCACGGCAAATGTGTGGCCCGTATCAAACTAGCTGTTGTAGACCAGAAGCACATCCGTCAGTGGTTACGGAGCTCAGGGCTAAAGCCCGAGAGTAAAGGCTTTATTTTGGCTGCCCAAGATCAGAGCATTTTCACTCGGAACTATGAAGTCAATGCGATGAAAAATGGTGTAAACCCAAAGTGCCGATACTGCAACGGTAGGATACAAATACTCGACCACCTAATCTCTGAATATAAGGTTTAGCACCTGTAGAGCACCAATCAGGACATCTACATTGGAAAATGTGTCGACATTATAAAATCAAAACTGCTGACAAATGGTACAAGCACCACACTGAGGCTGTAACTGAGGGAGAAAATGTAACTATTCTTTGGGACTTCCCAGTATGTACAGACCGGACCATTAAGGCAAATAAACCAGATATTGTTGTGAAAGACCAAACCAATAAAGTCTGTGTATTAATTGACATAAGCATACCCTGTGACCATACCTGGGCAAAAGAATTTGATAAGCCCAGAAACTATAAAGATTTGCTAATCGAAATCGAAAAGATGTGGCATCTGAAGACAGTTACAATATCAGTTATCATAGGAGCACTTGGAATGATCAAAAATGAACTGAAATTATTTAAGAATGATCCCTGGCTTACCATCAATGCAGGAAGTGCAAAATATTGCCTTCACTCGTACGTCACACGTATTGTGAAGAGCATTGTCGCTGTGAAGTTGCTGTCTTTTTTCTCTCTTTATTTTAGTTGTTTACTTTTCTATTATTTATTTTTTCATTTTCTCTCTGTCTTCCCCTTTTTCTCTATCACATGTCTCTGTAAATGATCAATCTGGTGTGTTTGTTTTAATGGCCTACCAATGTTTACAGTACGTTTCACTGTCTTAGGTGTCAGGAAGACATTCGATAACAAATGGAAACAGAATTGAAAGAAGATGCTACTGAAAATAATAATAATAATGATTATGATGATGATGATGATGATGATGATGATGATGATGATGATGAAATACAAAAGATGTGTCATCTTAAAACTAGAACTGTTCCTGTTATTGTAATGAATGGCCGGTGGCTGGGAGGAAGAGAAAAAAGAAAATTACTCGTCTCGCCCCTCACGAACCAAAAAGCTAAAGATTACAAGATTTTACAAACAAGAACTCACATGAACATTTAACAGAAACAAACGAAATGAATAAAAAAGACTCCCAAAACACAAAACAAAACTAAGGTAACTTCACCAAGCAAAATGAAAAATGTTCGATGATGTTGTCTGAGTCGTGGGACACGGTTGACCATCATTTCATCTTTTCATTTATTAATCATACATTCACTCATTCGATTTTTACTTTCTTCGGCTCCACATGTAATGTTCTGTATCGTCTCATCTATGTGTGGCCAATAAATTAAATAGTTCGTAGTAGGCGCTCTCTACTTGCTTTGCTAAGTATACTGCATACCGAAGCGGGTGTTATAACAATCCAACATTTTAAGGATAATACTACTACTACTACTACTACTACTACTACTACTACTACTACTACTACTACTACTACTACTAATAATAATAATAATAATAATAATAATAATAATAATAATAATAATAATAACAATAATAATAATAATTTTGGCAAAAGGCCACGAGATTGGCCTCAGTAAATTTCCATAAAAGGCAAAACGAATGACGAGAAATTGACTGCATCGTCAGAAAAGGTATGAACGGTTTCATGAACATGGTTCAACTATTCAGTATCGGCAGATATGTAACCAATAGAGCGGTACACATGGAAGTAGGGTCAAATTCTTGCGAAAACGTTTTGGCGACGTATCTGAAAGCTTTTCTAAAAGTTATATAAAGATTGGATATTACACTCCAAGTGAGCATGACCTCAGATGCTACAAAGAACGCTGATTTATTATAAGTGTTCTCCCTTTCCTACTTGTTCTGTCTATAACAACTATGAACACTAATCATACCAGCTAAAATATTATGTCTATTTTATGCAGTGAATTTTATGCTTTACATTATCATAACACGATAACATGTATGTTCTTTAAATTATGGAAACGTATACTATCATTGTAGTCATAATCAAGTTAACACGAAAGCTACGAGCCTAACTTTCCATTTTGTGTATCACCGATTATGATTTGATGACCACCACTAAAATAAACATCAATGCAGTCTGTAATATGTTTCATGCAAAGTGGGTGAAAGTGTTATAAAACAAACCTTTATAGTTGGGTGAAATTAGAATAACTAACTTCATAGTAACGGTCACATCAGGAGCTTTAAAACTGAGTTTGTACGGAAAAGTTAACGGGAAAATGATTTTTTTTAAAATACAATGTGGCTTCCTCTAAACCAAAGATTTCTCTTTATCAGGAGATACCTACGAAAAATAATGTATACAATAATCAGATCTGAATTAGAAGTTCTAGAACTAAATGGAAAACTAAATAATACTTGCGCTAGATAAAAATTCACTTATAAACAACATTTTCCATATTGGTTGTTTTCAGAATAACTCTAGAAATAAATACAGAAGAGATGCAGAAATTTCAAATAAGTCTACGTTGTTAAACTCTGAGTAAAAAAAACATTATTACAAAATACAAAATAGCAAAACTGGAGATTAGGGTGATAATGATGTAAATACTGTTAAAGAAGCATAACGGGAAATCTTGAGTAGTTAAGTAAAAAAGATATATGTATATATGTATATATATACA
>NC_068982.1:31103550-31106393 GCF_001194135.2 Octopus bimaculoides
TATATATATATACACTTATATACATATATATATATATATATATATATATATATATGTTTGAGATACTGATCGATAGATAATCAATAGTATATGGCAGCGAGACAAAAGAAAAATTTAAATAGTAACATTTATAAGGTTATTTTTATATTTCAGGTACAACGAATATTGCATATTCACATGTATTCTGAATACACACATCCATTTTGCTTTGTTATCAGATTTTTTGGGGACAATGTAAGGCATACCACATGCCAAGCATTGGTTCACTACATTTTGATGGCTAAATTCACATGGAACTGTCTGTTCAACGCTGTCTATCACAAGATATTTTCGTTTGAATTCATCGACTTTCTCGTCAACGCGTACAGTTTTTTGACGTCACATAATTGTATATATTGAAGATATATACAAATTCTCACGCACAGTTCCTATCTACAAAATAATTTCAGTCAAAAAGCATTACTCCAAACAATGGTATGATAAAGCACAGTATCTCGACATTATGTGCAGTAGAACGCACGACGAATCACGTAGTAATGAAGGAAACTACCAAATCACACAGCTATAGTAAGTAGATTTGGAGGGAAGGCGCGTGGCTTAGTGTGTTACACTCACGATCCTGAGATTGTGGGTTGTATTCCTGGACTAGTTTATGCGCTGTGTTCTTGAGTTCTTGAGTTCTTCAGCTCGCAAAAGCGAGTAATCCTGCGACGGATCGGATCCCCATCTAGGAGGTGTTAAATACGCCACAGAATATGGAAAAACGAAATTACGAGCTTATGGCTAGAGAAAGTTATTTAAAGGCGTTTTTTTTTTTGAGTGAACATATTTAATGCAGGGAGCATTATATAGATAAGTAAATATAATTCAGAGATAATAAATAACAGTTACTAGACGTGTATTGAGTATATTAATTATTTAATTGATCAATTACTCAGAAGCATATTTATAAACGTTGTGAGTAAAGAATCACTCTGGATTTGTCATGTCTGTGTGTGTGTGTGTATATATATATATATATATATATATATATATATATATATATCTGTGTGTGTGTACATTATGTGCTAATATATATGTTTGTCTGTGTTTGTATGTGGGGAGTGTATGTGTGCGTGTGAAATTGTATTTGTGTGTTCCCTTTTAGTGCGTTTTCATTATTTCCATTCCCACTTCGGTTTTCATTATCACACACACACACACACACACACACATATGCATACACAAACACACACAGCAGTAGCAACATAAATGTAGATAAAGAGTTATATGTTGGTGGTTGACAAGGTAAGTGCATGGAGTGTTCACAGATGGATAGATAACGTTTTGTCTGAGGGTAGTCTACAAAATTTACGAATGGACTTCAAGAAAGCAAAGTTTAATACAAGCTAGAATTAACTATCATGGCGTCTATAAGTATTCCCATAAATCTTTATAGACGTTGGATCAATTTGGCATGAATTTCAACGATTGTTGTTTGTATTCCAGTTCTTCAATAAACGGTAATGTGTCCATAAATTATAGCGTTAAGGAACTAAAAATTCAAGAAAGAGGTATACATTTAAAATATTATTCATCCGGTAGACTTGACCTGTATTGTGTAATGTATTTGGATCGGGGAATTGCTGGTACAGTGTAGTCTGAAACTTCGGCACTCCTAATATCGCTTTCATAAAATGTGTCCTTGGAGATTACGACAGGAAATTATATGACCCAGGTATCGTATCATTTAATTGAAAATGGTAGCCTTAACTATTCAAAATGCACTTTGGTTGAACGATCAGTGACATATATATGACATGGCAATTTAAGAAGTCTAAGGCAAAATGGTGAAAGGAAATATTGCATTTTAAAAGGTTTTAAAATAGAAAATGGGTGATGAGATACAAACTGTATAAAAATATTGATGAGTAAGGTTCTAGAATCAAGCCCATTTAATATATTAAAGACAGGTTTATAGTCTAAATTTTCTTCTTTGTACAACATTGAATGGGTCAACTTATAAACGACTACGCAATCATCCATTCTGTAAGAAATAGCAGCCAAATTTCCGTTAAATCAAATCCCCACCGTATCATGTTGGGACAAACTACAGATAACGTAGTACTGCATACAGCTAACAAAAATTCTAGATTTTCATGGCTTAATTGTATTTAACCAGAGGATTGCTTAACCAAGTCTGACCGAGGGTTAAAACAGAAATAACAATAACAAAATAATAGGATAAATATTTTCTCTCTCAATATCATAAAATTAAGACTTTCTTAAATAAAAAGAAAAAGATACCTAGCAAAAAAACTGATACAAAAAATTTCTAGTGGACCGTATAAAATGAATCAAAGAATATTCTTAAAGAACTTGCCTCAACAACTTTTCTTTTACCTTTCAGACCAAATGCACCCCAAAATGCAACACTTGTCTCTCTTCAGTGATATAATAAATTGAAAGATGATAAGGAAAATAATATAAAAACTAAAACAAGGAGCTAGTATACTGAACGTAGTGAATCCAAACAAAAGTCGTTATTCTTATTATCATGAATAATATATCTTCTCATTGCGAGTGCAAATTTCTTTGATAAAAATATCTCTTTGATTCACTACATTTGATATGTTAGCTCGCATTTAACTACGCGTTCTTTATGCAAAGAAGGCACTCTTATAAATTTTTCTGCTATTTAAGAACGGAGCTGTCTGATTGGGATGCAATACACTTAACGACTGATACACATATTGAGATATTAGGAGAAGGAGTATTTACTTGTTTGCTCGACTTCTAGAAACAGCAACCATTTCTTTTCTCTATTCACAAAGAAGGACATTAAAGTACATGATCCTCAGTAC
>NC_068982.1:31106403-31108416 GCF_001194135.2 Octopus bimaculoides
AAAAAAAAAAATCCCCCCAAAAAACAAAAAGAACAGAACAGTCAATAGATAATCTTTTGAGCATAAGCCTGTTCAAAGAAAACTGAGTCGCAGTGTTATTCACAGTGGACTATACGGGTCATAAACAAGAGGCATACACTTTGTATTTGGTCACGGTGACGTTTGTATATTTAGAAATTATGGTTTGCTTTTTGATCACTCTTGAAATTTGCTTTCTTTTTACCCTCGACACATAACTGATGTATTGAAAAAAATCAATAAAAATGTTTAAGAAAGTACAAATATAACTTTCTGTTGCTTAGCTTACAATGAAAGGATGAAGGAGAGGTCGATTGCATTGAGTGTAAATTACTATGTAAATTGCAGTTAGATACAGTATGTATTTTAAATTTGTCAAACGTCATCACTTGGCCAAATCATCTATAATCAACTGAGACGTTACACTTAAAATATTGATTCAGATTACTTCAGGTGATGTGGATGAAATATGCAGTAAAAAATAATTTCCTAACTAGAATGAAAACGTCGTGGCAGATATTTTACATGGGCATAGAAATAGTTTTTAGGGTCTTAAACTTAATCATGACGTACAGAGCATGCACATTTTTGAAGTTTCAACAATTAATTCTATTGAAGCTAATATTTTTAATGATATTATTTCATAGTCATTTTGTAATAATGGGAAACTAATTTTACATTGCTACTCAAGGAAGTATGGTGAATATATATGGACAATAACTTCGATCGACTATTTACGCTATGGGATCCACTAGGCAACGTATAACCGTTCAAGTCATCATTAAGTGGACCAAATTTTAAAAAATAACACAGTGTAAAATTAAGTGTTTTCCAATTAACAGAAGATAAGTTCCTTCTTTTTTTTTCTACTGAAGTTATATGTTCAAGTGTGTGAATTAATTAAATCAAATTCTCCAAGGACAATACTCTGATCTTGTGGAAAGTTGTCAAAAAGAAAAAAAAAAAATTAATGGCTCTATGAATAAATTGCTTTACTGGCAGAAGCAATTTGCACACTTTAAAAAAAGTAAGCCATTAGAGAATTGTATTTAAGACTGCTGAGAATATACGAATGGCTTGATTCAAAATTTCAAAATCCAATTTTAAGGCGTTCTAAGTATGAAAATACATTACCGTTTTTTTGGTGGGCATTCTATTATTAAGCTATCGACCAAATGATGGTAGCGACCCATAATTGTGGAGTAACTATGGGATTATAAAAAAGGAAAAAATGCAAAATGCGAGAACATCTAAAAATTTAAGGAGTATTGAAATTTATACTAATTGCTGACAGAAACCAATAAATTTTAAAGCTGGTTAAATGATCCACAATCTTCCTTTCTAAACGCATGCCTTGGGGAAGCAGAGATTTTTTTCTACTGCCAGCGATATATTCAAAAGAAAAAAATATACTAAGTGTTAATAAAGTTGAGACAATCCAACCGAAATTAATCAGTCATTGAAAATCAATTATGAATTATTGAATGCAGAGAAAGCTTGAAAAAATTTATATTTGGAGAATGATATTTGATTATCTGTAGTCGACATTGACCAGACGTCGGGTGGAGAAAAAATATTGTTTGGAATAAGAGGAAAATGATAGTGATGTCACAGAGCTAATAAACTGAGTTTATGACATTAGCAAACCCTAGAAACCTGACAACTACTACTAAACACCACTACTACCACTATAACAATCCACTCCGCCGCCCCCACTACTACTACTACTACTACTACTACTACTACTACTACTACTACTACTACTACTACTACTACTACTACTACTATTACTACTACTACTACTACTAGTTGTAGTAGTTGCAGTTGATATGTTTTATGCATATATATATTGATAGGAAGGACAGCAAAAGAAAGAGACCATGATATTATGTAAATAGAGGAATTTATCTGTAAAAATATGTGACACTTATTCGGTAGCCATGATAAAACTCAGAGTTTCGGATGCCGGGGTGGGAGCCCACGCCAACATCTCTT
>NC_068982.1:31109133-31111339 GCF_001194135.2 Octopus bimaculoides
TATATATATATATATATATATGTTACGGTCTTGAAAGCAGCTGTCCTAGTCCGATCACCGAAGTTAAGCAACGTCGAGCCTAGTGAGTACTTAGATGGGTTACTGCATAGGAAACCTAAGTGCTGTAAGCATGTCACACTTGCCTTGGCGGCGTCCTAGCATGGCTTTAGGACTGAAACGTATAAAATATTTTATATATATGTATATATGTATGCATGTATGTATGTATGTATATATATATATATATAGTAGAATAAGAAATAGAAATCGTTGGCACAGTATCCTATATCTGAAAACATGAATAGTTATGTCTTAAAGTGGAAAAATTATGAGGAAACCCATTTTTATTAATTAAAAAAAAAAATTATATATATATATATATATGTATGTATATAATTTCTTTATTTGTGAATTAAGGCTATCATTCGCTTCATGCCTTACTAAAAGTACTTAATACTACCACACGCCTTTGGATACTAACCTATCAACATTAACTTCCCCTATTCAATTCTCTCTATTCAATTTCATACTATCGTCTCCCCCTACAATACCAACTCGAATTCATTATCCCATTAAGTACTGTTATATAAACCATGAACTCAACCCCTCTCTACATACCTTAGTAATCTCTCTCAGCCACGGAAGTTTTACCTTACTTCCTTCAAAAAATGTCATTCCGTTTTCTGAAACATTAATTCTATAGCTTCATACAAAACTAATACAAGATTACAAATCACATGATACTTACTCCAGCCTCCTCTCATCCTCCTATATCCACCTCAACTACTACTACTCCCTGCTAGCCTCTTTGCTAACACCCATTCTTGAACTATCTTTTCTCACCATTCCCTATCTTACCCCCCCCCCAGCTTCCCCCTCTATTATACTTTGCTCTCTACATTCAATCAGTCCATCTATGAATATTTCTCCTATAACATCTTAAATGTAAGATCTCTTCCTTGAAGACGGAATTTTGTCTCATCCTATGATAGAATCAACATTATTATGGGGCGCCAAACCGCCAGAAACAGCTGTTGGATTTGTAATACTTTTCCTGCACCCCTTTAATTCTCCATATCATTTCTAATCTGTGTAAAGTGAACCTTTTTATATGTATACATATATACATTTTTTGTATTTCATATATTTAATACACTTTATATATTGATCTGTCTTATTCGCTTATTCCTACATCCGTGTTGTACGTTTATCTAATGTACATTTATCTAATGTTCTTCTTACAGGTAAGATGAAATTTTGTATGCTCGCTACTCGTAAATCTCTTTGCCAGTATATATACAGTGAGGCTTTACTATAGCGCCGTATATTATCGACTGCCATTTCCAGTAAATATTGTTGCTTTGTTGGACCGCTATTCTATATTTATACTTTAACCTTGTGGTACTTTGTTTTACTGGATAGCAATACTATTCAACTGCACTATTTAATCATTTTTTCTTTGGAAAACTTTTTCACTGTTCTCGGTTCTGTTAACAGCTTAGGTGTTCAGGCGAGTATACTGGCTCTGAAGTAGCAACATTCAGAATTTTGTCTCGGTGAATCTCGCTAAGGAGAACTAATCAAATTTACGTTAACAAACGTATTTTGGAGAGTTCGAAACCTAGGTAGTAGATTATCTGCATGTGAGTTGTACGTTCTTCTTACATGTAAGACGAAAAATTTTTTATGTCCCCCCACAATCCTTGACAGTATATACACAGTGAAGTTTTATTATAGCGTCGTATATTATCGACTGCTATTGGCAGTATATAGCGGTGCATTGTTGCACCACTATTTTATATTCATATTTTTTTGTTACCCTATAATTTATTAATAATGATAAAATTCTTTTTCAATAATTTTCTGAAAGAATTTCGGCATTTTTGTATTTGCTGCCGATTAGGTAAACCGCAAATACGCGGTATATTTTGAAAAATTAGACATAGGAACACGAACCATGCTGCTTATTGACTCGTGCTTCATATGTTGTCTGGTCATTTCTGCTGATGATAGTCCGACCTTGTTAAGATATATAATTTTTATCTTACTAAAATTGACTTGAAACCATGGTACAGAATATAGATTGGTAAAAGTTTTTATTTTTCATTTCCTTTCGAAATTATCCCTAATTTTTGTGGTATATAGTCTTTTGCTGCTATTTCTAGCGAGTAGATGTCCTATTATAGGCATCTCTGCATTTTAAATA
>NC_068982.1:31111564-31115636 GCF_001194135.2 Octopus bimaculoides
GGTACTTATTTTATCTAACTCTGGTTCAAGGCCAGCAATTTTTGAGGGGAGGACTAAGTTGATTACATCGCCTGAAGTACTTCACTGATATTTATTTTATCGACCCTGAAAAGATGAAACGGAAAGTCAACCATAGAGTAATTTGAACTCACAGTAAATATGGACAAAATGCATTTTGCCCAGAGTGTTAACTCATGATTCATTTTTTTTTTTACCATAGGCACAAAGTCTGAAATTTGGTGGGAGGGTGACAAGTTGATTTCATCGACTCTAGTGCGTATCTGGTACTTAATTTATCGACCCCGAAAGGATGAAAGGCAAAGTCGACCTAGGCGGGATTTGAACTCAGAACGTAAAGATAGATGAAATACTGCTAAGCATTTCGCCTGGTGTGCTAACGTTTCTGTCAGCGCGCCGCCTTAGGTGCATATAAATATTGATACGGGAAGGGGCGTGAAAGAAATGTGGTGTCGGAGGAAGAAGAGACGAAAGTATAGAAGAAAAGATAGAAAGAATGATAGTGTGTATTAGTGCCGAGTACATTGAATGTTAGAAGTGATAGAGAAATGCGTGGAGAGAAAAAAATAATTATATTTAATCATGATGTTCGAAAGATTGTTTAGGTTGCTGGTATACTGAATAATTTTAAATAGAGAAATGATAGTTCGGTGCAAAGAAATAAAAGGTAAAGAAAAAAGAAAAGTAGAAAACGAATGAATAGTGATGGGAAATTGAAGATGATAACTAACATGAATATTTTGCGATGGAATGCATATCTCTACATTTAAACACAATACGTAATTGTTCAAAATTTTCCTGCCAGGATATAAGCACATGTTGCAGAGACTTACAGGTGCATATCTACAGATTCACACATATAACGCGCGCGCGCACACACACACACACACACATACATACATACACACACAAACACACAAACAGACACGCACCGTGACAGAGACACACGTACGCATACAGAGATACACACATACACACACACACACACACACACACACACACATACACACACACATATATATATATATATATCCCGTTAAATCAGTTAATATGGATCATAAATTCAAACTCACGCACACATATAGCCTAATGAGGTGTACTATCATTTTCCTATACACTTCAACTTGTAGAAAATGAAATTCGTGACATTTTCACAAAACTGTATATATTATCTCTATATACGGAATTGTCTAACAAATATATGCGTACACACGTGCGCGCACATATATGTTAAAATTTATGTTGTGTGAAAGAAATTAACTACACCAATATGAACAAGATACATGGTAGTAGCAGTAGTGCCAAACATTTGGTGCGGTTCGCACTATGAAACGTACCAGCACCAAATAAGACAGTGGAAGCATTTAAAAGTAAAATATACATGTCCTTTGACAAATCAAAACATTTATATTGCAAAATCGATAGCTTCTATTACATCATACCTATCTCTTACTGCAGAATCACAAATTATGAAAAGTTTTGAAACTTCTACAATTTCATTCACAAGGAAGAGAATCGGACGGTAATTTGTAGGGTGATGTCTGTGACAGTCTTGTTTCTACTCTAAATCTATCTAGTTAGAAGTAAATATTATAACGGAATGTAAGGCGGCGAGGTAGCAGAATGCCTAGTGGCATTTCCTCTGTCTTTTACATTTTTAAGCTCGAATGCCACCGAGGTCGACTATGGCTTTTATTCTTTCGGGGTCGAGGAATTAAGTAACAGTTGAGTACTGGTGTCAGTCTAATTGATTGTCAACCTCCCCAAAATTTTAGGTCATGTGCCTATAATGGAAAGGGTTATTATAACAAGATGTGAGGCGTCATCTCTTTAAATACCTAAGTTGATGTGTAAGTTTTCAGTTATGTCCATCTCATATGTTATTGAGCTTTATAAGGATGAAAGTGCTAATATTCCAGAATGGAAGGTTAGTTATTTTAATAATACAAGAATTGACTGAATAAAATATTTTTTTTCATTGATCTTAACTAACTTACGTTTAGCACGTTAATTAGCCGGCATATACAGCATCTTAGGGGAAATCCAATGGCCCAGTGGTTAGGGCAGCGAACTCGTGGTCATAGGATCGCGGTTACGATTCCCAGACCGGGCGTTGTGAGTGTTTATTGAGCGAAAAACATCTAAAGCTCCACGAGGCTCCGGCAGGGGATGGTAGCGAACCCTACTGTACTCTTTCACCACAACTTTCTCTCACTCTTTCTTCCTGTTTGTGTTGTGCCTGTATTTCAAAGGGTCAGCCTTGTCACACTGTGTCACGCTGAATATCTCCGAGAACTATGTTAAGGGTACATGTGTCTGTGGAGTACTCAGCTACTTGCACGTTAATTTCACGAGCAGGGTGTTCCGTTGATCGGATCAACTGGAACCCCCGACGTCGTAAGTGACGGAGTGCCAACATACAACACAGCATCTTACCTTTAATGTGATAATATACTGTCGGAATTGTTTGGTGGCTGAGTGTGTTTGTTGAACTGCTATATAGCAGTCCACTAAAACACACTCTATATAGCAGTCCACCAAACAACATGAATTTACCAACTGTCACAAAATTCAAACCAAGACGGCTGGATAGGGTGGCCTTTAAGTCGAATATTCTAAACTAACGGAGACAAAACTTGAATATCAACTGAGAAAACACAGCTGGATTTCATTATGCAAATAAACAGTTGCATAATCAAATACTTGTACTTTTGGTGAACCACATTGGCTGGAAACAATTGTAGTGATTAAAAAATAACTATCAAACCGTAGTTGTGGTTGGCTCCAATTTCTTCAATTTTATATTACACGACGAATACCCAAACATAAACATGGAAGTATATAGTAATGCTACCCCATAGTATTGGGTAATTCTGAGGGTGTACGAGCTTTATATTGTACTCTGCCGTGTTCCTAACGGAATAATATACCATAACTAGATATATGAATATACAATAACTCTATCTATCTATCTATCTATCTATCTATCTATCTATCTATCTATCTATCTATCTATCTGTCTATCTATCTGTCTATCTATCTATTGATGATGTGTTAGTGATATCTTGGGTATTGGGAATATTTGGTTTTGTGATTTTTTTTTCTGACGTCTCATAAAACATTCATTTCTTTAAAATTGCTGAAAGACTTAAGTCATTATTTAATGTTTCGAAAATTATTACATCTACAAAAAAAAAAAAGAAAAGAAAAGAAGAAAACAAAGAAAAGAACTTTACTTTTAAACGCTTCATTTGCTTCTTTTGCAATAACATTTTCCTGTTCTTTCCCCCTTGAAACAAGTTCATCCACGTTTATAACAAAACAATCAGATATTGGCTACACCGCTCATTAGCTACCCCATAAACTTCATATAAATTTTAACTACCGGCGTTATCGGCATTTCTTATCTCAATACATTAACGAATTAAAAAGAAACATCTAATTCATAACTAAGTAAACCAAATGATTTATTCTATCTGCAATGTGTACTCCGTATAACAAAATTTAAAAAAAAACTGGGAACATAATTCGACTTCAAAAGCTTTAATGATAACTAAACAAATCTAGTTATACCATTTGCACTGTGAAAATTTCACACTGACGACGGTGAATATCAAAAGGTTTATATTTTCGCAGACATACATATATCTTTTTGCATACAAATATACATATCCTGTGCACTATATTTTATCTCTACTACTGGGTCATTCCACTCACATTTCTCAACCAATGGTTATATTGTCATCCAAGAAGATTACTTTGTTATATACAATCCAAACATCTCTTTACATTTGCACTGTCGGTTTATTTCACCGAATATCATGTTTCATTTATCATAATCATCGAATAAAAGACAAGATTAAACAGGAAGGAAATATTTCAGAGGTTTCAGCTTCCAATATATTATATTATTTTACATTCACACACACACGCGCGCACGCGTGTATATATATATATATATATATATATATCTATATATATATATATATATATATCGTAACATATAATTGCTAGCCAAGAGTGGCGTCCAATACGGGATAGTGCTACTGACATT
>NC_068982.1:31115970-31118469 GCF_001194135.2 Octopus bimaculoides
ATATATATATATATATATATATATATATATATATATATATATACACTTATACATACATACACATGCACCACAGGTTTACACAACACATAAGCAAAAAGTACAATATATGATTAATACTACTCCCAGAACAAATAAATATAAGGCTAAAACAAACAAAATTATCTTGTTCGGCCCAAACATTCAGCTCATACGATTCCACGCCGAAAGCCACATTATTTTTCACAATACTCCAAAAATATTTCCACTCCAAGAAGTGTCACAAACTAATTAAAAACAACATCAAATCGTAATAAATTCGAAAACTGCACAAAATTATAGTTACCAAAACTATCTAAACAGTTCCAACTTTAGAATCTCTTCATTTTGCCTTCAAGAAAGAAACTGTCACACAAGCAATATCGCCTGTAACCTATCTTACCATCTGTAACCTATCTTACCATCTGTAACCTATCTTACCATCTACTTACATTCATATATGAACAGTTCAAAAGTTCATGACCTAAAATCTGACACAGCTAGACAAACACCCAATTACAAATGTTTGAACACTGAGTTGAATTCTGACCTTTATCTTTCACATTCCCAAAACAAAAGATTAAATCTTCTGTTACATCCAGATAAAACCAACAACTCGTCAGAGTCTCGTCAGGTGAGATTGCCAAAAACGTGCCTTGTTTAATAAATTCAGTTTCTCTTAGTTCGATTATACAGCATGTCGTTATTTGCCTGTAGGTAGTTGCCTACAGGCTTCGTGGGTTTCGAATGATTGATAGAGTGCTAAATAAATAGATAGAGAGATAGACAGATTGATAGAGAGAAAGTGAGAGGGAGAGAGATAGACAGATAGGTAAGTAGATATATAGACAAATAGACAGATAGATAGATAGATAGATAGATAGATAGATAGATAAATAGATAGAAAGGAGGTAGTTAGGTAGGTACGTAGACTGGTAGAGAGATGGATAGACAGTCAGGTGATAGTAATTGTAAATTGGGTCCCGTAAGTCCGATATCTTTCAATATACGTATCACTGTTCACTCTTTCTGTCATTCTGCACCCCAACCCATTTTAAGCATCTCATGCATTTACACAACATATCTCTCCACGCATTTTCGTTTGCTTTGTCCTGTTTTTGCTTCCTTCTTTTCCCACTACTTTTTAGAGCATACTTTTAAATTGAATACTTATACTTTTGTTGGTATGAATATTTAAATGTAAAGTGTATGCGAGCATGTGTTGCCATGTGTTTACATACATGCAAAAGCATACGCAACTGAATAGACACTGGCGATTTATAAGTAAACTTGCATATACATACATATGCATATACATGTATAAGTCTTTGCGTCTCTTACTGTATGTATTAATGTGTATACATATATAGGCAATGTAATGTTTCTGTTGACAAACGTGGTAGATTACGAGTGAATATTTATTGCATAATATATAATTCAAGTGCGCATAAACTCACATATATGCATGCATGCATGTCTATGTTTGCATACATGTACGCCTAATATGTATATATATATATATATATATATATATATATATATATATATATATATCACGGTTCACCAAACGCAGTTTATTATTTAAGCTTACGTCGATTCCTCTGTGGTGTTATTTTGCATTTATAATATAATAAATATATACAAATTATATAAATTAAAAAAATATGCAGTAAAGTACTAATTTTACTTCGCGGATTTTCACCCATCACAGTGGGGTTTGGAACGTAGCATCCGCCATATTCAACGGATTACTGTATGTATATATATACGCATATGTATATATAATGTATTATACAAGTGTATATATGCATGAGTGTGAAACGTATTGCTTTCTGTTTTTTACAAGTTTCAACAAAATAACTGCAGCCAATGTGTGGAGCACTGCCTTTCGAATGACTTTTTTTATTCCAAATTTTCCGGCCTTCTTTCTTCCGGAACTTTTTCTGGCGGAGAAGCGAGTTAGACGGCGTTACTCTTCTTGGTATTTTACGCCGCGTTATCCAAATGTCTTTCACTCGCAGATCTCGGGGGATGACTGGTACGTTTTTGAATATCTTGTGTCCTTACTCTAGATGGAATCTTTGATAAAATGCAGTGGCGTCTAATTTATGGTTGGTGTAGCTTTCAGTCCTAAAGTTGGGCGCTAGACCTTACAAACTCTTTGAGATGTACATAACCGCATACCTTTCACATCTCTCTAGCGAATAGAGTCTCTTTTCTTTTAGCCTCACCCAGGAGGTAATCTGTCGCCCTGGGTCAATTTTCTTAATGCTGTGGTGTTCAATAGCTTCAAGTTCTGGTGTTAGCTTGAGTCTCTGCGGAGGTGACAGTTGGAAATAATCCAGGCGGTTGAGAAGAAATTTTCTCCATAGTAGTGAAGTGCAAAACTACTTGCACGTTAATGTCATGAACTGGCTGTTTCTCTGATTGAAACTACTGACATCACTTGTCCTCGTAACCGATAGAACATAGTGCCTCGTTACA
>NC_068982.1:31119104-31126392 GCF_001194135.2 Octopus bimaculoides
ATATATATATATATATATATAATGTATATGTTTACACACAGTCTCACGCACTTGTCTGTGTGTGTGCTTGTTTCTATAGCTATGCAAATTCCAACGCTGTCTGTTCAAATCACCGTTGATTATGTTGTACGCATTTATGCTCTGTAATACAATTTGCTCGATAAATACAAACTGATAGCATACGCAGCACACTGAAGTACTGGGATTGATATGATTGTCTAAAAATTCTTGAAGGCAGTATTATAACACAATAACCATGTTTTGACAGAAACCAGCATTAAATAAAAATATACACGAACATGCAAACATGAATATACGTACAACTATGAACGTAGGCGCACACCTTCATATACATATATATTTTTATGTGTGCGCGCGTACAAGAGTTTGAATTTTAAATACATGAAAATTATTATATTTTTTAAATCATTTATTTACAACCCAGTAACATCTTATTTTTGACATTAAGGTTTCTGCTGAACGTGTTTTAACCCATAAACAAAATTTTGTTCACGTGGTAAAATAATATATTACATATTATATTTAAAAAATATTTATATATGGAAATTAATATGCGTATGCTAGTATAAATGTTGGCATGTATGTTTGCTCATATGATAGAAATGTATGCAAGCACACATGTCCTTGTATATGCTTTCTATGTATATTTACTGACAGATTAACTCGAGCCGCTATAAAACCTTATCTATTCACTAGTATAACTAGATATCACCTAATTTTCTGAAAGAAACCTTACGAAACAAAGAGATAAATATTTTCTAAACTGATGATAGTGCTGTTGGCAGTATATCTGCCATCCAACTTAGGTTTAAACCCAAGTTACAAGAGTTAAATTTCACTTAAATATGTATGTGTGAATGCATTGAACTAATTAGCTACTGTAGCATATTATATATTTATGTAGTTAAACTATAGTAAAAAATGGTAAAGGAAATCTGAAAGCAGATAGCTTAAATCTGCAAACTATGGAGAAACAAATAATGCTTAAAGAATTCCGCATGCCAAAAATATATTGCTTCTCTCATACAATTACAGCCAATCCACTTAAACTGATTTTGATTTTGAATGTTTTCATCCTATTCAAGAAACAAGGGCTGCGTTGTACCTCCGTTATATCAGTACGAAATGTAGTAGACTGTGCGGATAGTATATATAAATGCTATATGGACCACTGAAGTTTTGCATGCGTACAATCCAATATGTTGCGCCATATAGCGCATTCAAGGAGCATCACTGTTTTGGACGTATTAGAATATCAGAGTAATTCTTAATTGTAACACTGTGACCATGACAGAAGTAATGAGACTGAGTCCCTGAGTGTTTCGAAGACTGATAAGTCGTTGTCTTGGCTGAGATATTTCCCTGGATTTTGTGTAGTTGTTTATAGAATAAAATATTATCAGGATGCACTCAAAACGATTGAGTGGTGAAGGTTACCTTTTACTTTCCAATAATAAACAAATGCTTTTACTTTTCAATAATAAACAAAATAAAGGTGCCGAGCTGGCAGAAACGTTAGCACACTGGGTGAAATGCTTAGCGGTATTTCGTATGCTGTTACGCTCTGAGTTCAAATTCCGCCGAGGTCGACTTCGCCTTTCATCCTTTCGGGGTCGATTAAATAAGTACCAGTTACGCACTGAGGTCGATATAATCAACTTAATCCGTTTGGCTCTCTTTGTTTGTCCCTTCTGTGTGTAGCCCTTTGTGGGCAGTAAAGAAATAAGAAACTTTAGCACACCCGGCTAAATGCTTAGCGATATTTCGTCTGTCTTTACGTTCTGAATTCAAATTCCGCCGAGGTCGACTTTGCCTTTCACCCTTTCGGGGTCGATAAATTAAGCACCAGTTGTGTACTGGTGTTGATCTAATCGACTGGCCCCCTCCTCCAACATTTCGGGCCTTTACCTAGAGCAGAAAAGAATAATGAACAAAATGCTTTTCCTCCACAAATATTTAAGAACACATTGAGTTGTTAATGTTTACTCGAAGTAAACAGTATAAACAATACATATCTTAATCTTCCCCAACTCATCACGAAGTTTTTTCTAATTGTTAAGCTGCTGAGCCAGAATTAAATTCAACCCAACTTCTAATGTTGAGAAGCGGCGCCCTCTGCATTTTTATAAAGGTCTTTATATGAGCAGATACAAAGACGTGAAATAACATTAAATTGTTTTACACTTGAGCAAAGAAAATCAATAACATCTCACTCCTGATCACACAGTGGCTACTATTTACTGAATTTGATAATTTGATATATTTTATCCGTAATATATCTAGGATGGATATATCCTGGATAACAACAGTACCCGGAATTGTTAGTGAATCAACAAGTCTATTCTTCACCATTTTGACCTTTTCCAATTTTAATTAATCAGGACAATAATATATTTAATCATTTCAAAAATTATTTTTACTATTGAATTCTCTCCCTTGTCTCTGGTTTTACGGTGAAACTTCTGTGATATTTACTTGTCCTCAATATAGATATTGTCTTTCGACAGGCAAAATTTTAGCGGCATTTCGTTCACACTTTGCGTTCTCAGTTGAGTTCAAATTCCGTCAAGGTCGACTTTGCCTTTCATCCTCTCGGGGTCAATAAAGTACCAGCTGAGTACTGGGATTTATGTAATCGACTTAACCCACCCTACCATCACGAAATTGCTGGCCTTGTGCCAAAATTTGAAACTAATACAGATTTTACCTGAAGGCGGAGAACTGGCAGAACTGCTTGCACGATGGACAAATTCTTTCGCGCCATTTCGACCGTCTTTCCATACTGTGTTTAAATGCCACCAAAGGTCACTTTTGCCTTTCGTCATTTCGGGGTCGACAAAATAGGTACCATTTCAGCAATGGGGTTGATGTGCATATTTTTATAAAGGAATACTTTTAGCTGCATTTGAATTGGAGCTGTTGTCTTTTAAATTGATTACTGTTTTTAACTTAAGTTAATTCTCCTTGAAGTTGAATTTCAGAACTGCACTGATGAAATCTTATATAAGGAAACACTCACGCAAATGGACTAATGGAATCATGAAAAATGCAGTTGAGATAACAGAATCTACGAAACATATAAACCATATCATTTTTGTTCTATAAATTTAATTAAACTTTTATTTAAACAAAGAAAACGTAAAAAAATTACATTCATTATTATAAAAAAAAAAAAAATAAAAAAAAATGAAGGCGGTGAGATGGCAGAATCGCTAGCACGCCGGCAAACTGCTTAACGGCACTTCGTCGGTCTTTACGTCTTGAGTTCAAATTCCGTCGAGGTCAACTTTGCCTTTTATCCTTCTGAGGTCGATAAAATAAGTATCAGTTGAACAGTGGAGTCGAAGTAATCGAATAGTCCTCTGCCCCCGCAATTTCAATCCTTGTGCCTATAGCAGGAAGGATTATTATAAAAGAAATGAAGGCTGTGATCTGGAAGAATCGTTAACACGCCGGGCAAAATGCTAAGCCGTATTCTGTCAGTTTTTATATTCTCGGTTCAAATTCCGCCGACGTCGACTTTGTCATTCATCCTTTCGATTTATCCACGCCTAGTAATTTCTGGCCTACATTTGAGCTCATTAATATAAAAGATATTAATACTGAATTGTAAAAATGCAGAAACCCTATTATTGTATTGAAAGAAATTCAGTGTAGAATGGTTGATAAATATAGTGGTAACCACACTTAGGTTCTATACGTAAAATTATAGGGTCTGTATAGCCGAACGGTTAAGAAGTTTGCTTCACAACCACGAAATGCTCAGTTCAATCTATTTGAGAGGAATTTTGAATAAATGTCATTTTGCATAGTCATGAAACGATCTAGACGTTATGACCACACAAACTATAAAGTATCATGTGAAGCTCTTGAGAATTATGTTAAATAGCCACATGCTTGTAGAATGGTTACATGCACGCCAATTCCACGAGCAGTTTATTCAGCTGATCTCACAACGGAATCATCGTCGTCAAACGACGGAAATGCACACACACACACACACACACACACACACACACACACACATATACACACATAAAACGACGGGTTTCTTTCAGTTTTCATTTACCAAATTCACGCTTTGTTCGTCCTGGGGTCTTAGTAAAAGACACTTGTCCAAAGTGCCGCACAATGAGACTCAACTCGTAACCATGTGGTTAGCAATTAAGCTTTGTATTATACAGCCACATCTGCAGCTCTACCCGCGCCTACGTCTTGAGCCACGCCTGCTTTTATAAATAGATATATTCATATATTTATATGTATGTATATAACATATTATACAAACATAGGTTAACTTTACCTCACTTCTATCAGTCTAATCTAAGAACATGACACATGATTACTAAGTTCTTAAAAGGAAATAAATTACAATGTTAAAACAGCAACATTCGTCAAAATAGTAAACTTGAAACATTGAAAACAACTTGAAGTCTGTATATTGTCTGTTCCGTTCAAGTATCAATAGATTGGCATAAAGCTATTAATCTTCCTCACTTCGTCAACTAGGTAAGAATTTGGATGAAATGAGATATGGGAAGCTGATATCGTTCTTAACATAAAAAAAATCTAAAATCTCTAATTAACAATCCCACAATTTCTATATCTTCTGCACAAGACTATATTAAATATATGTTAAAACTACGAATTTAAGAATATATATATATATGCGCGCGCGCGTGTGTGTGCAGATAGATAAATAGATAGATAAATAAATAGATAGATAGATAGATAGATAGATAGATAGATAGATAGATAGATAGATATGCGTACATACATTCACACACACATACATATCTACGTGTATGTGTGTGTGTATGTGTATATGTGTGTGTGTGTATGTGTATATTTGTGTGTGTGTGTATTTAGAAAATATCACACAATATTTCGATATTTCTTCATGGTAATCTTTGCAGAGAGTGCAATGAAAAATAATACTTCAATTTCCGAGCAAGAATATAATGATACATAAAAATGACATGCCACCTAAAAGAATTTAAAACTTTAACCTATCTGTCTGTCTATCTATCTATCTATCTATCTATCTATCTATCTATCTATCTATCTATCTATCTATCTATCTATCTATCTGCATGCGTGTGTGTGTGCTAGACCTCTGAACACGATACTCATCCATATTGTTAAGGTAATACCTACGACATTTTGGAAACAACTTAATAGAACTAAAAATGTATGGCAGGCAGAAAACTACAAACTACAGACATGCTGGCTATCAGAAGCATCCTACTTCTTTCCAGCCTGAATTTCCATAAAGCTGATTGGAAGAGCATTCAGAAAGAAGTCATGGAACAAAACTGGTCTACCAGTCTCTCAGCATAAGATACGTATTGACATAAAGCTACAAACCTTCATGCCAATCACGCATAACAAATGCAGTATCTTTGCTCGAGAGAGAATGTGAAACCGACAGATTCTAATGAGACGACAAGTAAAGGTTTTAAACTGTCTAAACGAACCACTAAAAATAGCGAAGAATCCTATCTCAAACAAATATTGCCCGAGATTGAAAGTTAACTCAAACACTTCCGCAAAGAGAAGAAGCACAGAAAGAAGTCGGACAGGAAAGAAGTAAAGTCAAACCATAAAGTCTCCTATACATTTGTAAAAGAGTCTGCTTCAATATGATGCGGCGATTGTTCGAAGAAAATGGCTCACTGAGTGCTCTCTCCCAGAGTATAAATGAAATACAGAATGTGCAATGCAAAAGTGTTTGGACCCTTGCAAATAGCTAAGCTTGATGTGTTCTGCATTATAGTTCTACACAAAGAGATGGCAAAGTGGATGTGAAATATCTTGACTTTGAAAAGACTTTTGAAAGGGTTAATCATGGAATATGTCAAAAGTTACGGTGACCTAGCATAATCAGAAAACTGGGAGAGCGGTTACACGACATCTTAAAAGACAAAAGCCTGACTGTGGTAGCCAATGGGGTTCACTCCAAGGAGACTGTAATGGCGAGTGGAGTGTCTTGTGGGACTCTCTTGAGGCCATTATTGTTTATGGTGGCCTTTTCGGACATGCCGCCAGTTGAACAGACTGCCTCACTTAGTAACCATGCTACCGACACGAAAGTATTCAAAACAGTCAAGGAACCGTTTGATGCTAATCTATAGAAATACCTAAGTGACTTATATAAACGGAGTGAAGAAAATAGTATGCAATTTTGTATAGGAAAATTCCAAGCCTTCCGCTATCAGCTTGCTTATATTAACATGCTACAACAAAGATCATTTGGACGAAAAGGAGCAGCGATCCCAGAATCAAGTACAGGGCGTTATCTGGGATTGATATGAGCAACAACACTTCGTTTCACGTACATATCACCAAGATATCTGCAATGAGAAGGCGAATGGCTGGATTGATTCTGAGAACTATCAGAACAAAGAATCAAGAAACAATGCTGGGTCTATGGCTGACATTTCTTCTCAGCCTTCTGGACTATTGCTCTCAACTTTGGTCATCCTACAGTATCATACTAAGAGCGGAACTTGAGTTAGTTCAACAGTGCTAGATCAGGAAAATAGAATTGGTGTAACAGCTGAGGTACTGGGAGAGACAGAAAGATCTACGACTATATACATTGGATCGAAGACAGACGTCACACACATGAAAGGTCCTGGTGGGCTTGGTACCAAGTTTTGTTATTGAGAGCTAAACTAGCCCTCTGCCTGGCCGTCACTGCACTGTTCCAATGTCCCAGCCATCCTGTCTGGGGTGAGGATCATGCAAGAACTTGGGATTCAAGGGCACAAGACTTCTTAATACCCTCTCAAGATATCTGAAAGATCTAGACGGAGAGGAGGAAGATGAACGTCTACAGTCCAAGGTCCCAGACGAACCAAGATCATGGCAAGAAAAACAAAAGAGGACAACAATACCGACCACTTTACTTCACCAAATCCCAGTAGCAAACAGAATGTTCATTGAAAATGTATTAAAGCTAGCTGTGCCCCATCATAGGCACAGCCTTTGGGGAAAAGCATAAAGAATAAGAGAATAAAAGAACCCAAAATACACAAACACACACACATATATATATATATATATACATGTTTGTGTGTGTGTGAAGTTCATTAGCATATGTTCGTTGTTCATCAGTGCGCTTTATAATCGGGTATGGGTAATGTGTGTGAAGAAAAATATATGTATTTACAGAAATACTGAACAAATTTATGCAGACTTTTAACTTCCTGAATGAAGTGAAATAGCTAGGTGGATGTGCAAGGCTGTGCACCGATGTGACCTG
>NC_068982.1:31127095-31130064 GCF_001194135.2 Octopus bimaculoides
ATATAGATAGATAGATAGATAGATAGATAGATAGATAGATGGAAGATAGATAGATAGATAGACATGTAGATAGATAGATAGATAGATAGATAGATAGATAAATAGATAGATAGATAGATTGATAGATGGATGTAATATATGTGTGTGCGCATATTTCTATCTATCTATCTATCTATCTATCTATCTAAAGAAAGAACGAATGAAAGAGAGAGAGAGAGAGAGAGAGAGAGAGAGAGAGAGAGAGAGAGAGAAAAGATGGAATTATGGAAAGAAAGTAAGAGTAAGAGAGAGAATGAAAGAAAGCAGTTGTTTGAACTCAAATGGAAAGTTTTAGGATGGAAGTTATTCAAGTTTCCCATAAACTGATTTCCTCTGGGAAAGACAGTTCTAATGGACATATAATTGGATTTCTCATGTCTTTTAGTAAAAACCTCTCTGATAATATAGTTGTGTTGTTTTTCTTCTAATCTGTTATTGTTTTATGCTTCAATAATTGCACAGCTTCTGGCTTAGTGGCATTGGGTATTGTTGGTACTCTAAGCTTAATGCTACTGTGTAGTGTTTAGCTCTGTCTAAACGGCGTATCTTTACTTTAGCTGCCCGGCTGATACGAATTGCTTGCATAGAGTAACCGTTCAAATTTCCCACTAGCGTTTTGATATCTTTTATAGAAAGCCCATTCAAATAAGCATCATACAATCTCTTTGTTGTACAGATTTCTGTTAAGAAAACTTAAGGTTAATATATGTTTTAGTGGCAGGCAAAGTCGATGGGACCAAATGCAGGATGTTACTGGCATTTTTTTTTTCATAAAAATGCCAGTGATATGAAATGTAATGTTGGTACCTGTTGTTTTCACGGTTGTCCAATAGCCTTAGTTGATCTATACTTAGTCATATCGTACGGGCACGTTTCAGAGTTGGTAGAATACTTAGATGCGACAAACTTGCTCCATGAATGTCTATATCAGATCAAAGCAGAACCCACCGAAGACTCACTTAGTTATCTCCCTAGCTAAGATTTTCTCCTATATTTTTCATTCAAATAATTTTCCATTATTTTGTTCCAGTTTATATAGAACTTGTTTTGTCTTAATCTAATTCCTCCTTTTTTATATCTCACTCTAGTTACTCAAATCTTTGTACATCTCATCTCTATATTTCTTTTGCTCTGTCCCTCTATCTCTCTTTATAATTTATTCTGCTCTCAGCGATCTTGATTTCTTAAGAGCTGTCACTAATATGGCTATAACTTGCTCCTGTCTACCCGTCCCACCTTTACTTGTGTCTTTCTGTTACATTTTCTATATATTTTCTCTTATTCTCTTACACGTAAACTACTAATGGCCAAATGGTCAACAGATATATATTGTATAAAAGTGGATGTCATAGAAGATGTAAGAAAACAAAAAAAAATCGAGGCAAAAAATTAATCCTAATAGTTCGCAGTACAGGTCAATAAATTGATTTCCTGTGAGAAAAGTTTGTCTAAAACCTTAAATGTTTTACTCTTCACAGCAAAAGAACTTACCAAATATCCATCGAAATTTCCCAAAGAAGCAGTATTTTGATGATAAAGACCCATATATGAAGCATGGTGAAGAATTGTTTTACAGGTGCCAAAATGTATGAAGAGGAGGGTGAATTGTTGATGATGACGATAATATTGATTACGAGACTCGTGGATATTAATTTCCTACGTTTGCTTGTGATAACGTTTTATTCGCAAACAATGTAATTCAAAGGACACATTAATGTAATACGACATTTGCAAAATAAACAATTATGTGTTTACATTTATATAAGCACATACAAACCGCTACATACGCAGAATACGTCAGGGAATTGCTTAAGTATATGAAAAAATATCATCATCATCATCATCATCAAGACCACTGTCGCCGCCGTCGGCATCGTCAACATTAACATTTCTCTCGTGTTCATCAATCGAATTAGACGGATTTAATCGATAGCAGTTGTTCCAAGATAAAGTGTTGTTTAACTCTAGGTAAATTATGATTGAGCAGACGTCAGTTCAAACACAATGTAGCCATGAAATGACTAGACCATCTTTCCTTTCAGACGTTGTGTATATAAGGCTACATCATCCAAAGAGTTTTTACTCTCCCTTTAAGACACAATGGTATAAATTAAAGAAAATTCGGGATTATTTTATTAAGGCATGTAATGAAGAAGTAAATAAAAGCCAGATTTTGAATATATGTGGGACCAAAAATGTTTGCTTTCATTTGTACACCGATAATATTGGGTATTTTCTTCAATTGCCCCTGAAAGTGGCTATCGAAATATGTTGAATACTGTGATGGATGATTTCATTAAATATATATAGCGAGAGAGAGGGGGAGGGAAAAAGAGAAAGGGAGACAGAGAAAGGAAAAGAGAAACCAGGAGAGAGAGAACAGGACAGAGAAATGGACAGAGAGTGAGAAGGAGAGAGGGAGAGAAGGAGGGAGAGAGAAGGAAAGAAATAGAGAGAGAGAAAAAGAGAAAGACAGAGTAACAGAGAGAGAAACAAACAAAGAAACAGGGAGAGAGAGAGAAAAAGAGAGAGAAAATACGTGTGGCCGAAATGGGGACCCTCTGAATGGTCTCTGGTGTAACGTTACTCGTTCAGGCGTCTCTTCAGGTTGAGATGCTGCGTCTCCGCATTGAGAGGTTACAACAGCCGTACTACAGACATGTGATTGAAATGTCGCAGGGAAAGAATTGCAAGACGGGTTCTTCAAGACGAGCTAACCGGCAGCAGACTTAAGAGTAGACCAAGAACGGGAGGCATGATAATATCAGCCTGTGAGTCTAATGTAGATTGCATCTGACAGGACCTTATGGAAGAGGTGCTTGAGGACTTTACGCTCATGAACCTCTCTGTGGACAGAAAAGATAGATGATGGAAGGACGTACACACACACACACACACACACACACACACTCACACACACACACTCACAC
>NC_068982.1:31130075-31147915 GCF_001194135.2 Octopus bimaculoides
ACACACACACACACACACACACACACACACACACACACACACACACACACACACACACACATGTATATCATTTCAGTACTTAAAGGTACTTAAATGATAGGCACCAGGTTGAGTCGAATTAGCTTGTAAACTGCACCTTTAGTCGAATAAATATACTGGGTACCGAAGAACATCCAGTGAAATTTTCAGGTAATATATACAGATAATTTAACCCTTATGAGTATTTCAATAGTCTATGGGCTAATCCAAAATTGTACGTTGCATTGATCGTACGGTATTTGATATATTCCAGAATGTCCCACGGTTCAGAATTCCAGTGAAGTGCATTATGAACAAATAAGTAACAAACGATAGATAAGTGTCTCTTTATTACAGTTGTTTCCAACAGATTTTTTAAATAGATTAACGAATATTTTTTTTTATATAGTTATGATGTAATGTACTCGTTAATTTCTTTAACAAATCCGTTGGAAACAGCTGTAATGAAGTGGTGCTTATCCATCGTTCGTTATATATATATATATATATATATATATATATATATCCATAGAGAGAGAGCGAGAGAGATACATAGATAGATAGATAAATAGATAGATAGATAGATAGATAGATAGATAGATAGATAGATAGATAGATAGATAGATAGATGGATACACTATTCTACCTGTTTTTTTTTTATCTCGTGTTGTGGCCAATGCTACACTTATTGCTAGACTTCTAGCAATCCCTGTTTGGGTGGTTGTAATGAGTGGGGTACTTCGATGTTGCTGCCTTCACTTGCTATTCATCTGGAATATCAGTTAATAGGATGTCTAGTTGTCTTTTGAAAACGTCCACATCCACAGTACATATATTTTTCAAGCACTTTAGTTGAATATTGCAGAACTGTAAGAGCTGGTCCTAATTGTTAGCGAATGTTGAAGAACTAGCCTAATATCATGGTGTGCTGTTTGTAAATTTTTGTAACGTTCAACACCAAAGTGTGGCGCAAGCTTTTCAAGGAGCTTCCCTGGTATATTTTTCCTGTCTTCACTCTATAGAATAGAGCTTTAATTCAGTTTGTCTCTGCTCATTGGTAGCTCGTTTGTTACATACAGAAAATCCTTTCTGTGGCAGCTTGGGTTGCTTCTTGATGTGCTGTTAATTTCACCATATGTCGTGCTCATAATTGAAGGAAATAGTTGATACAGCTGAGAAAATGATATCATTCATAAGACCAGCTTTTCGCAATATTCTGCCACGGTTGCCGACTGTTATGAATTCCTTCCTGCAGTCCGATAATCTAATCGCCTCAAAAAGCCAAGCAAAGTACCATTTGGAAAGCCGTACACATCTACTTCGTGTCGAGTAAATAAGGAACACGAGAAAGGAAAATTGTGGCTTTGTTGCTCACTGCGCCTCTACTACTAGAGACCAATAAATGGCTTTCTATGCTATGACCTGAGGTACGCACCTTAGCCTTGAGAAGGCAACCTTTGTGCTTCACGTTGAGAAAGTGTTAAAGGAGTAATCTCCTCGATGCAAGCGCTTAGTCTGCAATGCCTTTCCCAAACGCCTTTTCCAAATTTCTAATCAGTCTACTTTTCTCTACCGTTACTTCATCAAACACAACCGATTCTACTCTAAACGTTCTTTTCGTAGCACACAGCCATTTGTTGTTAACAACTGCCCCCGCCAACGTCCGTTTAACTCGCTAAACCCTCTAAGCTTGGTGCACTGGGATGCGATCATCCTCCAGTAACTGTCCCTTTGTCTGCGAACCCTACCTTGGTTGTCTGCACTGATCACAAATTTGTGGTCAGTATAGCTGAGTACTTTCAATTGTAGATAACACATGCTGTCCCTTCTACTGGCCTACATATTACTCTATAAATATTACAATCTGGATTATCTTATGAAGTCTCTCCATGTCCATATTAGAGAATCTAGTTCATAATTTCCAGACAGCAGGAACTGCGTAGACTAATTTGCCAGAGTATTTCACTTTTGTTTCCTATCCGATGTTCGGAATTTTTGTTTTCCAAAAATCTAATCTGTTATGTGTATAATAATAATAATAATAATAATAATAATAATAATAATAATAATAATAATAATAATAATAATTGTCCTGATCCAGTACCAAGCAGTGGCTCTCATAGCTTTTGATCTTAACTTACAGTAAATGTTATCATGTACATTGTTTTGTATTGGTATAAAAAATGGGTTACAGCAAATATTCTGCTCAATACCACAAATTTGCTTGTCAGTTGTTTGAAATTAACCAGCTGAGCATGCTCCATAGTGGCTGGCGATATGTGCATCTCTGATCACGAGCAGAGGTCGTGGGGGAGCATCATAGCCATGTGTTTAGAGGAATTCTTTGGGGTTTGAATAATTCGCCTCTGGAATCATGAGTGTTTTGTTCATTATCCTTAAAACAAACGTTATTCAAGGACCTGCAAGGTCACGCGCTGTTTATCTTGTCATAAGATCACCATGTCACGCGACATATGGTTGTGATGTATGGAGCCTGGTGTATCCTTAGTAGATGGGTGGTCATGATAGGTATAGTGGCCTTTGTATATTTTATCCCTGTGTCACTTTGATAGCATTCACTACTCTTTCACTCAATAATAATAACAGCAACAACAACAACAACAGCAATCACAACAATAGTAAACGATATTTGTTATGAATGCTTACTGCGAGAAAACTGGAAAACAAACTGCCCTAGCTGCCCTTCCAAATGGTTCAATAGGAACTCTGTACAAGAAGCTGTTTTTGTTTTACACTCAGCAACTGCTGCATGAAAGCGATTTGGATCCATATCATAACAGCTCACTAACAAATAAGAACGAAAAACAACATCGATGATAACTACAACTATTATTATTATTATTATTATTATTATTATTATTATTATTATTATTATTATTATTATTATTATTATTATTGTTCAGTACTTTTATTTTTATAACGTGCTTTCACTTCACTACCGAGCGCAGCTCTGTGTGCCTTGAGTATGTGCTGTGGTTTGCTGTGGTGCTCTTATGTTTACTGTATTGAAAGTGTTTTGCGTAGAATGTGTGCAGTACCCAGTAGTGCAATTTTCTGTATGTTATATATATTTGTAAGTCCTGGTGTTTTTGTTATGTATTTGTCTGAATATGTTATTATTATTATTATTATTATTATTATTATTATTATTATTATTATTATTATTAGCAACACCATCAGTAGTAGCAGTAGTAGTAGTTGATGTTATTTTTGATGGCGATTTTTGATGGCGATGATGATGATGATCAACTGATTATATTAAAGAGTACACAAGACGAAATGACAAGAAACTAACACAAAACAAACGACAAAAAGGAAAAACATTGGAAACAAAAGCGTTGATCACTAACATAATAATTCTTAATAATACAAAACGTAGCAAAGCACAAACAATGATATGAAGAAAAGGGGACGCAACGAAAATTTGAAAATAGAAAATTCTAAAGGCGAGAATCATGACGATAACAATCTAAAGGTGAAAATTAAATAATTTAAACAATTGAAGATCTGTGTATAGATCAACAAAATTGCCTGCCAAAGATTAACTGAATTATAAAACAGCATGAAAAATAATGCATCTTACGCATTTATCAATGGAGAAAGCAAAAACTCTTCGGCATGCATCAAAGAAAAAAAAATCTCAAAAACCCTTAAGAAACAGAATCAAGTTTTCCAAATTTCATCAACTCCTCAGTTGCCAAACATCGTCACTGCAGTATAGAAGTCCAACAAAAATAATTATAGAGACGTCTCAAAATATATTTCACACGACAGCACGTAAAATACAACTTCAGTAACACACCTGCAAAAGAATCAATATAACCTGTTATATGTCCTCCGATAACCGATATTCTATAATCTATAAAGCCTTACCTGCAATGTTATCGCAGAAAGTGAACAAATACGAAGGAGAAGACAACATATAAAGACCAGTTATTGATCAGCAAAACGATAGTCAAAATCTATCGACGGAAAAAGAAGGGTTTCAGCATGTCTTAGATTGAATACTGGAAGGTTTTGGATAGTATCTTCCACAAACGATTAGAGAAGCACTAGCCATGAATAGGGTGGTACCAATAATAAGAAAATATATAGCAGCTATGAGTAAATGTGAAACAGTTTTGCGATGGCAGATAGAAGAGGAAATTGTAAAAATTAAACTCTTTCCCAGGAGAAGAGAAATATTCCAAGAGACTTCTTCTCGCCACTCCTCTGTCTGGCACCAGCGTGCTTGACCGACATGGTAAACCGAGCTGGATGTTGATTGAAATGTTGTGGTAAGAGTATTAAATATCTTTCGCGTATGAATGATTTCAACTTCTATGTTGCACATGATAAGCAATTCGAAACAATAATGCAAACGATACGCGGATTTATTAAAGAAATATATATGAAATTCGGATTAGAAAAATGCACGAAAGCAAACTTGAAAAGAGGAAAATAAATTTAGTGTAATAGTATTATACTAGAGAAGGGGACTTAGATTACCCAAGGATTACCAAAACACAGACATATAAATAATTGGTTGACAATGAACTAGACTATGTACAATAAACACAGATGACAAAAGAGAATAAAAACGAATAATTTAGGCGCATCAGATTAATACTTAAAGCAAAGCTAAATGCAAGACATACGGTAATAGGCGCAGGCGTGGCCGTGTATAGGTGCAGGTGTGGCTGTGTAGTAAGAAGCTTACTTCCTAATGACAAGGTTCCGGGTTCAGTCCCTCTGCCTGGCATCTTGGACAAGCGTCTTCTTCTATAGCCTCGGGCCGACCAAAGCCTTGAGAGTGGATTTGGTAGGTGGAAACTGAAAGAAACCCGTCGTATATATATATACATACATATATATATATATATATATATATATATATATATATATATATATATATATATGTGTGTGTGTGTGTGTGTGTGTGTGTGTGTGTGTGTGTGTGTGTGTCTGTTTGTCCCTCAACTATCGCTTGACAACCTATACTATGCATCCGTGATAATCTCAACGATTCTATGAGGTGAAAAGATTAGAAAACAACACCATTTTCACAAAGAGCCTACTTGGCAAGTGCGTGTTCAAAAACCGAATTCAGCTACTTATGTCTAACAAAGAATGCTTAAAAGACCTTAAGTTTGACAAGAGTATCAAACCAACAAAAATCCGAGAATTAAAGAAAAATATATTATGAAAACTATGCTTGACGTCGATACCACCATAGAAAGTATGAAGCGAAAGGTATGTGCTAAAGCTGCCCGCATAGTAAGGTATGTAAAGCGCGTTAGATTCTCCAAGGACAATAACATGTTGAAAAATAACCCAAAACATATTTACAGGAAGATAGGATAAACACCAGTTACAGTAAAGTCTGTCCCATCAAAAGAAGGAGTTCAGGAAGTTTGGAATAAAATTTGGGGAGAAGAAAATGAAAAGACCCTTGGATTGATAGAATATCTACAGACTTAGAATCCTTAGAATAGCAAAATTGGGATGGTATCAAGATAGAGGATGTAAGATCTGAACTCAGGAAGTGAAGCAAATGGAAGCCTCCTGGAAAGGATAAAATTCCTAATTTTTGGTTGAATGCCTTCCCAGAGAGCCATGAACTGCTAACAAAACTTTAAAATAATGTTTAGCAACAACCTATTATGGTTCCCTCTTCGCTAGTTAATGGTGTTACATTCCTACTTCCAAAAAATGAAGAAACAAATGAACCAAAAAGTTATAGACTCATAACCTGCTTAACAACAATGTCTAAAATACTAACATCTGTCTTGACTGAATATACCTATAGTTTTTTAATAGAAAGTGACATATTCCCTAATGAGCAAGAAGGATGTAAACATGGGTCCTATGGTTGTAAAGATCAGCTACTCATCAATAAGATGATCTCGGAAGACTGTCACAAACGAGACAAAAACTTGTCGATAGCCTGGATAGATCAGAAGTTTTTGATAGTCTATCACATAGCTCGATTAAGAAATGTCTGGAGATGTAAGAATTTCATGTGGCATTGTCCAGGGAGACTCTCTGTCACCACTCCTCTTTTATCTAGCCTTAATGCCTCTCACGAAATTGCTCAATGATGTACAATATGGCTATAAAATGTTTTATAAAAATATAAATCATCTCATTTACATGGATGATTTAAAGCTCATTGCAAAAAATGACCAACAACTACAGGGCTTACTGGTGATTGTTAAACGATTCAGTGATGACATCAGGATGCAATTTGGCCTCGATAAATGTGCAAAGCCCACGTTTATCAAAGGAAAAATGATAGAAACATCCAACGTTAATCTCGACCAGCAGAATGTTATGAAGGAGTTAGAACCAGCGGGGAGCTACAAATACATAGGTGCATTTGAAGGGGACAGAATCAAACATTCAGTGATGAAGGAAAGGGCCAGAAGAGAATGTTATTGCAGAGTAAGGGCAATATTCAAGACAGAGCTGAATGCAAGAAACAGGATCGAAGCGATCAGTACTTTAGCTATACAGGTCCTAACTTTACAGTATCAATATCATTAACTGGTCAATTACTGAACTTGACAGTAAAATACGAAAATCGTTGACAATGCACGGAATGCAACAACCTAAGGCAGAAATAGAACGACTTTATGTGCCAAGAAATGAGGGTGACCGTAGACTTTTACAAATGGAATTAGCAATGAAGATTGCCACAGTTGGCCTAGACACCTACCTGAAAAACTCTGATGATTGGATATTAAAACTTGTCTCAAAGCATGGAAACAAGAAACACAGTAACAAAATAGGCAAGGGAATATCTATGTGAATTCCAAATACAGCAAATTCCAGAATTAACCGTACTAGAAACAGGCACAGAAGAAGCTAAGCGTATGGAAATCCGTGCTAAAGTTGCTGCATTAGATATTCTTACTGATAGATGGCACCAAAAACCTCTCAATGACAAATACTTAAAGAGGGCTAATAGCGCCGATGTTGTCAAAGCCCTTACCCATCAATAGTTAGTGTCTTCTGGCTTAAAATCAGAAACAGAAGGGTTTACCATAGCAGCCCAAGACCAATGCCTACCTACAAGGAACTACCAGACCAACATAATAGATATAAAAAGGAAAGTAGAAGATAGAGATAATATCTCACCAACAGATAACGTGCCCAGTGAGAAAAATGGAAGGCGACAGCGAAGGCATAGAGCAAGGTGTAAATGTAAATGCATTCTCAGCAAATGAAGCAGAAATAATAGGAAGAGCCATATTACAAGAATACGATGATGACCAACAAGACATAGTGAAGACGCTGTGCCGATATATTTGAGGAAACCAAGATCAAGCAGCCCCCAACCTGATGTTCAGTGATCGATGAAAGCTCAAAGTTGAAACCGAAAAAAGATTCGGTTCTTGGACTATTCGGAAATGAGATCTATGACTGAAACGAACAAGTCTGTTTGGGCTGCATCTGTGGTTGCTGCAGATACAGTTGGATACAAAATGAAAGAAAAGACAAGACTTAAGAGACCATTCTGGCGTAGAGGATTTTGTGAGAAACAAAGTTAAAATGACATTTAGGACAAGCTGTTAGATTGAGAAGAGGGGGATGCAGAACGAAAGCATAAGAATAATGTCAGGAAGAACGTATAGAATAAGAGATAAAGGTTATGATGTGATACTGGAAGAATTGAAACAAAGAGTAGTAGCAATCAAAGCAAAAGTGGAAAGAAATGGAAATTAAAAAAAAACAGTTCAGGCAAAACAAATTGTTTGAAGCAAATCAGAAGAAACTATTTCAGGAACTAGATGGGCAAATACACGTCACAATGATACCAGATGCAGAGGAGAGCAAGGCATTCTGGAGAGAGATCTGGGACCAACCTGTAGAGCACAATGATGAAGCAGGATGGCTGCATGAAATCCAAGATAGGTTAAGAAATATAGAAGTCCAGGAAGACATAAAAATAACTACAGAAATGATAAAAAAGTAGTTAAGAAAATTTCCAAATTGGATGAGCCCAGGACTGGATGGTATTCAAGGTTATTGGATGGTGAAGCTCACAGGATTCCATGAAAGGATAGCACAACAGCTACATGAGTGCTTGCAGGAAGGCACAGTACCTAGCTGGATGACAAAGGGAAAGACATTATGTGCCAAGGATCTTGAAAAGGTAAATGCTGCATCCAACTTTGGATCAATAACGTGTCTCCCCTAATGTGGAAACTAATGTCAGGTGTTTTGGCTGGTGAACTGTACAGATACTTGGGAAAAAGTAGGCTACTACCCATTGAGCAGAAAGGGTGCCGAAAAAGGAGCCGGGGAACGAAGGATCAGATCTTAATTGAACAGCAAGAAAAGACAAACAAATCCGAACATGGCATGGGTTGATTACCGCAATGCATACGATATGATACAGAGAAAATGAAAAGCCTTATACGGAGTAGCATGAAATGCTGGTGAACGGAGTTGACAGCTGGGAAGCAAGTACCGGAAGAGGTTAAAATCAAGAGAGGAATCATTCAAGGAAACAGTGTGTCCCCACTGATATTCGTGCTGGGAATGATCCCCTTGAGTGAAATACTACAGAAAACAAAATTGGTGTATGATCTGGGAAGTGGCATGGGAAAACTAAACCACTTGCTATTCATGGACGAACTGAAGCTATTCACAAAAACTGAGGCACAACTGGACAGCATAGTCCAGTCTGTGCGGATTTTCTCCAGTAGAACTGTTACAAAAGGTTTCCCTTAATGGCACGACCAGAATAATCAAGAAAGTATTACATAACATGGCACCGCTAGCTGCAGTTAGTAAGCCCGCTACGCATCCAAGACTCCAGGAGCTCCTGTGATAAAAAGATGATAATGATAATAATGATGATGGTGATGATGATGACGATGATGATGATGATGATGATGATGGCGATGACGACGATGATGATGATGATGATGATGATGATGATGATGATGATGATGATGATGATGATGCTAATAATAATAATAATAATAATAATAATAATAATAATAATAATAATAATAATAATAATAGTAGTAGCCTTCAGTTGAAGAAATTAAATCATGTACTTCAACACAGATGTTCCGGAGTTATGATGGCAGGAAAGGAGGAAAAAATACAGCTTTTCAAGATATAAAAAGCAAAAGTAAATGAAAAGAAAATCGAAAGAAAATCCTGAATAATAGAAAAGAAGAGACTTTCTCGTGACGATTGAAGTACTAGATGCGTTTAACAAATATAGAAAACAGTTTAGAAAATGTCTAGAAGTAGAAATAAATTTTGGAACAGCTCCAAAACACTGTTTCTCTTGAAACAGGCACAGCATTAAGAGCACTCGATTGCTAACAGTGTGTTATAGGATTACATGTAACAATTAATTTTAAGGAACGTAATCTCGTAAAGATACCAAAGACGTTGACAAAATAAGGAGAAGAATGAAAACGAACCTTGCTCAAGATAATAAAGTTGTTGATGGTGATGAGGATGTTGAAGAGAAAGAGGAGATGGTAGAAGGGAAGAAGGGACGGAGAGTGAGAATAAAGAGATGTGATGAATCAATATGTTGGAGAAAGTAATGCGACAAATAGCGCTGGATTCCAGAGTCGAGAGTGAGAGAGGGGGGGAGAGGTGGCGGAGAGTGGCTGCTCGTAGTAGCTACACCTGTTGAATATAGCAGCTCTATTTCTTTCTAATCACACTATAGGTCTTTTTTAAAAGGTCTGGCACTTTACATAATGTAGCCTGTTACCTTTAAACAGAACAATCATCACGGATGGTATACTTTTCATCTTAGACCTTCACAATCTATGTTGACCTAAGACTTAGACGTTATTGGCACTCCGTCGCTTACGACCTCGAGGGTTCCAGTTGATCCGATCAACGGAACAGCCTGCTCGTGAAATTAACGTGCAAGTGGCTGAGCACTCCACAGACACGTGTACCTTTAACGTAGTTCTCGGGGATATTCAGCGTGACACAGTGTGACAAGGCTGACCCTTTGAATTACAGGCACAAGAGAGACAGGATGTAAGAGTGAGAGAAAGTTGTGGTGGAAGAGTACAGCGAGGTTCGCCACCATCCCCTGCCGGAGCCTCGTGGAGTTTTAGGTTTTTTCGCTCTATAAACACTCACAACGCCCGGTCTGGGAATCGAAACCGCGATCCTATGACCGCGAGTCCGCTGCCCTAACCACTGGGCCATTGCGCCTCCACTGGACTTAGAAGTAACCACACAAAAGCAATAAGACTTGCATATTAGTGCAGCTATGCTGCTTAAGCGCTAATATTGAAAGTGTCCCCTCGCAACATAACATCATCATTTTAGAATAGTGAATTTTTTAAACATTCTTCCGCTATACAGATAGAGTGAACTCAGGAACAATGTCGATGATACAACGGTGAAGACCATTTTCTCCTCTTTCCTATAACGATGTATACGTATGAAGGATTACCAACCTACCTAATTTACTTGATGGGAAGACGGACGAAATGGCGCTAAACATTTTGCCCGGCGTGCTAACGATTGTGCCAGCTTGTCGCCTTATACCTACCAGATAATGATAAGAGAAAACGCCGGAAGTTATTTGACAGACTATACAAGAGCGCTATTAGCATGAAAGTACTAAGGGAATTTCGATAACGAAGGTGGTCAATGGTTCATAACAGAATGACAGAATGTTATTCTCTTGCACCGAATATATCTATTAGCACTTGTTAAATAACAACGAATGAAATGGAGAAGAATGATGAATATATTCAAAGATATGTGTATAAGTAATAAATTAATTCATTTTGAAGCTTTACTGCAATTTTTAGCTGATATGAATATAATATTGTAAATATTTATATGATGGGTGATTAGAAACAAATAAGACAAAATAATAAACAATACGTTTCAAAATCGTATAACTAAGCTCAAGACTAAAAGAGAAATGCATATCTTGAATTTAGTACATGAATTAGCGACGGATGGAATATGCAAAATCCCACGTCATCACAAATAAATATACTGGAAATCGATGAAAATGATAATCTTAATACAGCCCCTGATTTTGTTATTCACAAATAAAGCGGAAAATGAAAAATAGACGCCATAGGAATACGTTTTCATAACAAGTGCGTATTTTCCAGCTTTACACGATGCAAAAATAATTTTTAAAACGAAATTACGATATTTTTGTACCAAGTATGGAGACCAATAATTATTATGTAACACTAACTTGGATCTCGATAGGCTAGCTAATTTAAGAAAATACATTCTGAAAATCTAAAGAATATCAGCCACACATATAGGTTTTAAAATAGACATTAGATAACGAAAACGAAAAATATTGGAGGAAAGCAAAGAGATTGATAATGAATAGAAGCTAAGCCACAAAGATAAATCTACCATGTGAAAACAAAGAACTTAAAAGAAAAAATATCAAATCCTAGAACATATAATATAAATGATCAAGAAAACCAGAACCAGAACAACTCTCGCAAATTAATGCTATGAATAGAAAGTAATATGAGAAAGATTTAAGAATAGAAAATCGCGTAGATGGTAAGTTGGTATATATTAAGAAACCTAAAACTGGGACTAGCTAAATAAGTGTAAACGCCAGGTCTTCCGTTGAGGCATAAGGAAGAATGTCACAAGAATAAAAAATTATGAGAAAATATCAAAAACAACACTTGATTGGTTATCGAAGACTTAATGAAAACGTATCAGAACAAGCAAAGCAATGTATCCAGGGGCCGCGAAATTTAGGAAAGAAAGTGGTACTCCCTATGATATACTCATTTAGGAATATCATGCCTGTAATGTGAAAAATTCATTATCCACATCGAGAAATGAAAAAAAACTTTAAAAAAGTTGTTCACCCAATACTTAATGAAAACAATAACAAATTGTCAGAATTCAAAATAAGGAAGATACAAATACTAAATAATTATCGTCAAATAAAAAATTACAAGACATGAAAGAACGCTTGTAGCAATATTTCCTTGTTTTATTTCAAAGACTCTGTCGTTTTGAAGAGCGATAACAAATCTTTGAACAAAATACACAGTTCGACTCGAGATTATTTGATCAAAAACTAGTTAAAAATGAAATTAAAATCAAATCAGAGTGACTGCAAGAGAAGATGAAGATCACTGAAGAAACATAAGGACAACGAAGAAATAAGCACGGACGAGTGTGTTCAAAACAAAAACACACACACTACTAATCTTATGGAGGAAGGCATATAATTTACAATGTAGCGTAGACCACATCACAAAAAGACAAAAACAAAAAAAGTAGAAACAAATTGGAAGGTAAAAGAATGTTATAAAATTCTAAAAGCCTGGTTGAAATGTTTAAGAAGCACACATAAATCGCTAGCAAAATTATTAACAAAGCTAAAAAAAGAACGTCTTGTTCATTGAGGGGGAAAGCATCTTAATTTCCATGACTAAAGAAGCAGTAAATCCTAAAAAACTGCAGCTCCATAACATGGCTTCCTTTGGTTTACAAAGCCTTAAATGCATTAATATTGTAGTGGTTGAACAAGTAGCTGGAAAAAAAATATATTTTCTGAAGAATTGAAGCGATGCTGAAAGTTTCTTAGAGTTGTAAATAACATGAGCTGATCAAGAAAAACATGAATCGAAGACTGTTGAAGTAGAAGGAAGATTTTGAATATAGCATAGATTGCCAACTCGAAGGCTTTTGCCAGTAGTTCCTACAATTGGGTGTTGGAAGCCTTAGCCATGAGCAAGGTAATACCGATAATAATCATATACTTTAAAGCAATCCGCAGTAAAGAGCAAATATGTTTGCAGAAACTAAAAACTAACAACCAAAAAAAAATTATATTAAATAATAGTATTATCTGTATTGGGAAATATATTCTCCGTTTGTTCTTGGTGCATATTAAGCCGACATGTTAAAAAAGGGAGTCCTCAGATAAAAATACTATTCTGTGTATAATGAACTATCTTTTGTAAATGGATGATCTGAAGATGTAGATTGCAGATATTGAAAAAAAATCCCACACATGCCGAAAATAGAATTACTACCACGAATAGTTTAGGGGACTTTAAGTATTTGAAGTTATTTATTCAGAAATATATATCAAGACAACTTGAAAATCAAAAAGTTTTAAGAACATTAATGTTCTTAAAATACTATAAAGTAATCCATAACAAAACGAAGGTAAATAAAACTCCGATAGTAAAAATAGTGAAAACACTAAACAGAGCTGAAGTACCAACGAAGACTCTCAACTATGGCGGAGGAGAAGTAGGTGGCTGAAAGAAGAAATTAAAGCTTTCTTGATTGCCCAAAGAACCAAAGGCACACCACCAAAAGGTAGCAAAAGTATTTGATAAGCAGACTGTACAAACTACTGAATATGTGGGAAGAAGGAATTGACATCTGTGGCTACTCTATCTTAGTCAAGAGAGAATACTTACACAAACATGACTAATTTAGGATTACGCTCATTAGACGTTATGCTATCACTATGAAACACTGAAAAAAAAAAAAAAGAGATGGTGTACACCAGATAAGGTCTCCGAGAATATCAAAACAACCATTCTCTTAAGATATGCCAATACACATGACTAGATACCAACATGAAAATATGTGAAAAGAATGGTCGTATATAAAAGAAACATAGAGATAGAAAAACAGGTAACAAAGATAAAAGGCGTTGTGAGAGTCAGAATGTCAGACGAAGACACCATAGCGGTATTGTTGGATGATGGTAAGGCGACAAAGTTGAAGGAAATATTTGGTGAAAGAACTGAATGTATGGCGATGAAAGCGCAATACGATGAGATGACAACGGTAATATACTTTGCGGAATTGGATTTTTTCTGGGAAGACTAAAACAAGGTAAAACATAATTGTAGTAAAGCATGATAAATACTGAACAGTTAGAACAGTAAAATGAAACTTTCCGCTTTGGGGAGTGGGAGCCACTTCATCACCATTCATTAAAAATTCATAAATCCTTCATTTTCATTTTATATTCCCCATGTGCGTCTTTTGTTTTGTTCCATTGTATTGTCCCACTGTACACTCTGTATAAAATGGCTTTATGCCAATAATAAAGAGAATACACACAACTAGAGAAACTAATCGTTCCGTTATTGTTGTCAAGGGCTACAGAAAAAAAATGCTTCATTTAAGTTCCAACAGATGTGAATACATTTCTAAATGATATTTATTTAAGAATACATTTCGGAAGAAATTTATCTAAGGGCGTGGTGATATCAATAAGTTTCTGGACTGTTACCGTAGTAACGAAACTAAAGCATGTTGAGTAAAGCTACTTGGCACAGATCGACCTTAAATTTTGCTGTGCATACCCACTAAGTTTTAACCTTCTAGCTCACTTCCATTATTTACAGAAGTGCTTGAAAGTAACATGTGTAACGTCACACTGACCATGACAGAAAGTTGAGCAGAGAATCTGGATCAAATATTGCGCCAAAAGCTTGGCGATACCTGCTCAGAGGCCAACGCAAAGTTTTTAAAAACTTGTCATCGTTCTCGACACAATCAAGGAGATCTTTTACAACCAAAACTCGAGTGTCTTTGTGGATAACTGAAATCAGTTTTGGCACAAACTTGGCAGACACGCCTCTCATACCCAAACCTCCAGTGATAATGGACTGAACTGAACCGTAACTAATCTGCACATCCCCTGATTACTCACGGATGGTGATTCGACGATTTCCTCTCACAGCTGTACGCACATCTGCGATGTTTTTTTCTTATTTCTGCTGGTTGCGTTCTCGTCACTATCGACATTTTTCGGCCACCTTAGAAACGTCTGAACCACTCACACTTTTTTGTGCGGCTCATACATTCCGCTTCATACACTTTGTGCAACTTTTTGTAGGCCTGTGAGAAGGTATCGGCAGGACAACATTTTCTGTCACGGTCAATGAGACAATCACACGCTACACATCTCTATTCCAAGCACTACTGTAAACAGTGGAAGAGAGCTACAACTCTAAAAATTAGTGTGCATGCACAACAGAGGTGACAGTGAATCTGTGCCGTGCGACTTTACTCTGCGTGCTTTAGCTTCGTTACTATTGCAACAGTCCAGATACTTCTCGATCAGCCATGCGGTTGCACCTAGAAAGTTACCCTTCCAGGCATAAGTCTGGGAACGGTTGTTTATGGAAGACCAGCAGTCGCCCATGCATACCAGCCTCCCCTCTCTACGCCACCAGTGTTCTCCAAGGGCAAGGCAAAGCGGTCGATTCAGCTTGGCACCTGTGACGTTGCAACTCATTTCTACAGCTGAATGAACTGGAGCAACGTGAAATTAAAGTGTCTTGCTCAAGAACACAACACGCACCTCGGTCCGGGATTCGAACTCACAACTTCATGATCGTAACCCCGACGCTCTAACCACTGAGCCATGCACCTTCACAGACCTCGTATAATGTTTTGACAATAGAGATAATCCAAATAGGGATCTGAAAACAAAAAAAGTTCGTATAATATAAGTCTTGGGAAAGATAAAACAGCATGCAGTAAAAAAACAGCAAAATCCCTGCAACTTACAAATATGAGTACCAAACAAAAGATAAAAAGGTGAGCTGGCAGAAACGTTAACGCGCCGGGCGAAATGCTTAGGGGTATTTCGTCTGCCGTTACGTTCTGAGTTCAAGTTCCGCCGAGGTCAACTTTGTCTTTCATCCTTTCGGGGTCGATAAATTAAGTACCGTTTAAGCACTGGGTCGATGTAATCGACTTAATCCCATTGTCTGTCCTTGTTTGTCCACTCTATGTTTAGCCCCTTGTGGGTAATAAAGAAATAATACTGGGAGAAACTTGACAATTAGCAGAAAAGCGTAAGATTATTTCAGTCTCCACTGAGTGCAGTGCCGGAAAATATTTTAATACTCATTAAACGCTAGAAGACCATGCACGTTAGCGGGATTTGAACGCATAAATAAATGTTTTTGGTAATTGACAAGATGAATGTTGCTGTAGAGAATACTTTTGAAACATTTGTTTTAAATTAATTTGGTAACTGAAATAATCAAATGTACTATATACTTGACTGACTCAGCAGTTAAGATTAAAAAAATAACTATAATGTTGTTACTACTGTCTCTGGACGTGCTACTTTTGACTTTATACACTTAAAATTTTAATTAATAGATCTTCTGGTCAAATTGTATTTATCTATGGAACTGAAGGGTATAAATTTAAATTACTTAGAAATCATTTGAAGCACAATGAATTTGCTTAATTTAAAGTTCAATCTTCCATTTTATCTCCTCTGTTATCTCGTCTCAATGTTTATGGCTACCTGAGTTAAGAAACAGATGGAAGAGGTAGAAGGAATACGATTTTAAAGTGATAAAAGGGTTGTTAGACAAGAATAAATGCAAAACCCAGCAAAGATGGTTTTGGTTTCACAAAGGCAGAAACAGAGCAGGAATGAGAGGGGAAAAGAAAAAGATAAAGAGTGTCTATAGGATGGAGTATGAGTGTTTATCTGGTTAAGTGAGAAGCGATGGGATTGACTGAAAGTAAAGAAGTAAGAGGACAAATAAAAAAATGGGAAGAGATAGTGTATGAGTCGATGGAATAGGGACGACAGAGAAATAGTAGATCAAGAGAGTATTTGGATGATAATGCAGCATATAATGAATGAAATAAACTAAAACAGGAGAGAGCGCAAACATAAACTATGTATGAAAATAGATCTGTTCGTTTGAAAGAAATAAGTTAAGAATGAAGAGAATAAAAATATATGTTTTTTTTTTTAAATAGATGAAATCGATAATGAATAATTTCTAGAACAAAATAAATAATTGTCTAACTCCAACTTTAATGCTTTTCTAATTGGAACAGGTCATAGCTAGCTATTCAAACATTATCTATCTCTCGTTCAAACCTTCGCCAGAAAGAGGAAAGAGGAAAGGTCAAGGGAAAAGTAAAAAATAGTTCAAGAAAAGCATGTGTGTGATAGAATCGCTGAAGTGACCAGATGTATATATATATATATATTATATAGATTCCAATATGTGACTGCGTGTGCATCGTTGAGGATTTTCTTTCTCTGTCTTCCTTTCTTTGGAATTTTCCTATATTTCTGACGAAGAGATCCGCTCGAAACGTTAAATCCTCTTTCTTTTCTTTCATTTCCTGAGCGTCCAATACCACTGTACTTATTCCACGTCCACGCGTTCTTGTTTTTTTTCATGTTTTTTTCTAGCTTGTTCATGTTTGAATCGACTATATATATATATATATATATATATGTGTGTGTATGTGTGTGTGTGTGTGTGTGTGTGTGTGTGTGTGTGTGTATTTGTGTGTGTGTGTGTCTGTGTCTGTGTCTGTGTATATATATATATGGGAGAATTTACGAAAAACACAACAGACGAAGACAGGTGGCGTAAACTGTAAATGGATGTCTTAGTATAACGCTCGAGAATAGACCAAGTTTTTGACGTTTCGAGCCTACGCTCTTCAACTGAAAGGAACACACATAGAAACAAGGAGAAAAAAATATAAATGTAGTTGTCAGCGATCTATCATGGCGAATATTCATACATATTTGTAGATAGTGTTAAAATCCAAGGTTTGTCCTATTGAAGTATATCTGCTTATTTCAGCGTATAGATGTTATATTTGTGAGAGATACGCATAAGAGTTGAAAATACTGGAGAATATTTTCTGCAGAGTAATATTATCAAAACAGGAGATTAGAAATGTTTTTAGTATTATTTATTCACCATATATTACTCAAGGATACCAAAAATTTTTCCAATCTCCTCTTATGAAATATATATATATATATATATATATATATA
>NC_068982.1:31154477-31164217 GCF_001194135.2 Octopus bimaculoides
TATATATATATTTAAAATACTAAAATGGGACAAGAAGGCATAATATCCAGACAATTAGGTGATACAAAAAGGACAACAAAACATCCAGATAGACGAGACAAACAAAACAAGGACGGGTCATTCGGAGTTTTCTTTCCTCAGTCGAATTCCTGATTATCTTTGCAATTTCGGCTGGTTATACTCGAGATTGCTCCAATCTGGCCAGCCTCACACTTACCTCGTTCATTCCACTCTTCGTTCTTTCGTTCTCCTTCTCTCACATTTCTTGGCCTTCTCTTCATGCTCACTTACCCTCCTCTTTCACTTCACTGTATCCCTTTCATTTTTTCTTACCCCTCATTAATTCTTCTATCCATCTGTCTCTACAGCTCTCTCTCCACGTGACCGGTGTTCGGCCAAGCCTGACCTTTCTTTCTTGGTTCGACTACTATCCGTGCAACATCTATATTCTTCCCTGTGCTTTTCAAATATGATGTCCCTGCCAGCTTAATTTAATTCGTCCTTAGTCGAAAGTCACCTGTTGTTATGTCCTGTTACTTGCATTTGTATTTGTGTAACATTTCTCCGTTTTCTTTCCGTTTTCTTGTTTTCGTATACATTCCATACTTTCTTCCAAGAAAACTAATGTTCTTAGCTTCTTTTTTCCTTGGGGCTGGGCAGATTGGAGCAATCTCGAATATAACCAACCTACATTGCAAAGATAATCCGGAATTCGACTGAGGAAAGAAAATTCTGAATGACCCATCCTTGAATTCCTTGTATCGTCTGTCTGGATGTTTTGCGTTCTTGTTACATTTTTGTGTTCTATATATATATATTTCACTAAGAAGCATGTGTGTGTGTGTGTGTGTGTGTGTGTGTGTGTGTGTGCGTGTGCGTGTGTATTACATTAATAAGCAGTGCACTGAACCAGAATTTTGGATTCATGTCATATATAACAAACTACTCCAAATCGTGATTCGATTATCCGCACGAGGAGAGTCACGACTGACTTGTTTGTAATGGCATCAAGTAGAATTAGTTGTAATAATGAAATCAAATCAAGCAGTGATATTTTCAAATCATTTCATACGTACGTTTTATGTTTGCATAATATGTATATAATAGGAAAATTCATTACGCAAACCTACCTCATTTAAAACATTTCAAAAATATTTTGACGACGTGTGTAATTAGTTGATCCAGTCAATGAAACAACTTGCGCGTGAAATTAACGTGCAAGTGGATATACACTCCATAAGCATGTGCATTTTAACGTGCTTTTGAAGGAGACTCAGCATGATACAGAATGTTACAAGGATGGAACTTTGAAGCTTAGATACAAATCATATTTGACAACTGAGGGCTGAAGGACGCAAAGAGCCGCCAGTCAGCGAACTCACAACATTACGATCGTGAGACGAATTCCTTAACCTCTGAGCAATATATATACAAGATATCTTCTCATACATGTAGAAGTACAGAAACAGAAATTAAAAAGCGTTTGGTGTCTTTAAAATGATTTATTCATATTCACTTAACCGGTTTCAAAATGTTGTGTATTTCAAAACGTTTGTGATGAAGGGCACCTGGAGCTGTGTCTTATTTTTTTGGACTCGAGTTTGACTGAGTTGAAATTTCAGATTCAAGTCAGCGTCAAGGCAAATACAAAAGAGCTGCACGTCACTCCAATGCATACTATATTTCAAAACCATATAAATTTAGTTATTTTTTAAAGAAACCCGAACTACATTTATAATGACATTTCTTTGAATATGTATATAAAACATCAATATTCAGAGCCAATAGTCACCATGGGAAGACATTTCCAATTCTGGTGTTTCATTTTGATTATCTTAAATGTAAAGAGACCATGGAAATGATAATAGGAATCAGAGGGAAAGGTTTAATAACGTGTTATCATTTACTTACATTTTTTTGTATATTATTTTTCTTCCACACTTTATTTTAGAACAGTTTTTCTGCTTATGAAAACTCAGCTTTATCGCTAATTAAAAGAAGAGATGAAAGAGGGTCGTTTGGAAACAGAATTCAATATTAAGAAGAAATCATGAAAATGTAAAAAATAATCGAGAACCTATTTTTAGATTATTTTTAAATTAACAAGTATATCTATTTTATTTTTCAGTAAAGAGATACAGTCATTAGAAATATGTTTACACAATAAACTACCTCATTACAAAAATAACTATTTTGGACTCAAAATATCCTCATTATAGTTGAGCAGTATCAATTTCCCATAATATACTTCATTATAGAAGCTGTAGAAGTTGCCAAACTGTTTTTTGCCCCTAAAATAGAAATTAATTGAGATTTTCTGCCTGTGAATTTACTTATTTATTTCCATATTCATTTATTGACTATTTACCGTGGAAGCAATGGTTTTTTGACAATCACAACTCCATAATAAAATACTGTCCAGGATGTGCAAGAAATTATGTTTACTGATCTGTCCTTTAAAGTTGCCATAATTACAAAGTAAGAGTAATCGAACGTATTTTATTATAAAATTATACTTTTCTTTAGGTTAAAAATTATTTTAGAAACATGTAAACTTCGTGAAACACTGAAATGTCTTGTTAAATAGGTCTCCAACAACAGAATTGTCTATGCATGTACATACACCACACACATACACACACGCACAAATAAACATACATGTACACACACAAACACGCTCACTCACACAACCACACACACACACACATACATATCGGTAGGCAGACTCTCACAGAACACTGAACTTAGTTCACTCTCACGGAATACCTCATATCCATATCAAACAGGAAAGCACTGGTAGATGTTGAAATATCAGATATGTCACACACATAAACCCACCCATATGTATGTATGTATGTATGTATGTATGTATGTATGTATGTATGTATGTATGTATGTATGTAGTAAAGTCGGTAACAAGCGTGCAGTGAACTTGCAGTTAGAGGTGTAAAATCCAACGTTTCGGATGTTTTCCTACATGAGGGAAACTGTGAAAGGGAAGTTTAAATGTTGGAGGATCTAAAACTCTATTTGTCATTTATTTCTCTCCTTTCAACTTTTCTTTGAAGAACAAACTGCTCGAAACGTTGGCGTTTCCACTCCTCACCTCAAAATCACTCTACTATTGTTTATCGATTCCAGTCTATGATACAACCTTTGACAACGCACACCGACATCAGTCTCGTGTGTGTGTGTATGTGTGTGTGTGCGTGTGTGCGTGTGTTTTTGCGTATATGTGTTTATGTGTTTGTGTATGTTTGTGCATGTATACACTGACATTATTTGATGGCTGAGGAATAACATACATATCATTTAAGAGTATTTTGAATAGAATGTTTGTAATGAAGTGGAGGTAAATTTGGCTACTGCTGCTATTTGGGAAAATGCTCCAAGACAAAAAAAAAAAGCAACTACATTCTAAATGGAGAACGTATGTATTTCATTTAAGTATATTTCTATCTTGGTAATAATGTTCCTATTCTTGAGACGAAGAAGATATAAATACTGATCTGTTTATAAATTACACTCTCTAGTTCGGTAATTTACAACCAAGTGATTGATTGCGATTAATTTTCTAGTTAATCACTATATCAGAACAGTCGAAAGATATAATTATTGTAGTAGAAGAAAAGAGGTTGTATTTTGGATTTAGTTTTAGAAATGTTATTGAAATGAATAGCTTTTTAGCATATATTATCTGATGTCATTCAGAATAAAGCATGTTACTTAATTAATTATGTAACTGTCTTCTAAAATAGGAGTTAAATGAATTAAATACAAAGATTGAAATCACAGACTTTAAGAGAAATTAAGAAAAACCAAGTCGGTAACGTTCTAAATTGATTTAAGACCAGTTACTACTTTGGTGCAATTTAATATTTACGCTGCAGAGAGCTTGTCAAAAGGAATTTTAAGTAGAAAATTAGGAGCACTCAGAGGCATAATGCTAGAAATAGCAATTTACTGCCGGACGAGGAACATGAATGTGTAAGGTGAAGTATCATACAAGCAATTCTAATATGCTAAGAAGCAACCTGCACTAGTCCTTGTCCTTGGGAAGAGATAAAGAAAATCGTTTATTATAAAGAAAATCGTTTATTATAAAGAAAATCGTTTATTATAAAGAAAATCGTGATTATTATTATAATTGCAATTATTATTATTATTATTATTATTATTATTATTATTATTATTATTATTGTTGTTGTTTTTTTTCTTCTTTCTTCAAATTTTCTTCCATTTCTCGCCGAGTGTTTTCCGTACACCTAGGGCAAAGAAACTCATTGTATGCATTCCCAGTTTACACACGCAAATTCACAGGTAAAATATGTATTCAAAAAAAAACAAAAACATGTAAGACACTAAAAGTTGCATAGGGATTCCAGTCTGAGGGCCCAATTTCTCTACAATAATTCTATGTTTACTATTATAAGCTACAGATATACAACACGTCCAAACTGTTTGCGCAATAAAAAACAAGACTTGAAAGTGAGATATCATTCAGATATTCGAGTGACAGAGTTTCCTCCTGTAGCACGAACCGATCTCCATAGTCCTCGACATCTTTTTCTTTATATGCTCAATTACAACCCAAGCAAATATACAATCTACAACACTCTAGAACACTACTGCAACATAATCTTAAGAATATAAGATCTTTTATTCAGTCTAAACTAAATATGAATTAAATAGTACATCTAGATGTGTAGCAGTATTAATAACCTTATTAACTTACAAAGAATGTGCAAGAATGTTGGGTAGCAAAAGTAAGGGAATAGGAAGGGTAGCTGTCATATTCAGGCGTTCTTCTCTTTGACATACTACATTATGACCCCGTTCACATTCTACAGACAAACAAAAACAGATTGAATATACTGAGAGTACTATGTGTACAGACGAGCAACACAGTATCACAAACAAATTACCACTGCAAACCACGAGATACAATACATAATATAGCTTTGCATCACTACACATAGCTGTTTCGGTGATTATAATTCTGTTCATTCAGGGTTAACTTACAAAACAGTAACACAAATGTAACTCGACATATTTAGTCTTTAGAAAGGGCTAAGAAAACTTGAAATTATGATTGTCTAGATCTTCTAATTTACTAAAATTTATTTTATGACCATAGTCAGCAATACTGATAGTGTAGTAGACAATCATATTCGTTTGTTGAGAAAGTTAATCTTTTATTTTTTGTGTTCTCGTTTGTCATGCTTGCTGTTATTCATTCTGGGTTCAAAATGGGTCTGCTATATCTACTGTAGCAAATACAGTGGTATTTACAATAGAGCTGTGACAGTAAATATCCTGAAAAAAATTTACCATCAATTCTTTGGTATGCATTTGAACTGTTGGTTACACTTATAGTCATTATAATCACATAATTATGTTCCTTTAGTCATGATTTCAGTCTTGCACAGCGAGTACATTGTTCAAAACAATGAAATGTAGCACGAAGTAGTTTATTAATATGAGTAAACTGATCTCTATATAAGTTCTGATAGCTTTACGCAAGAGACAAATCTTTTTGACATCTTGCACCAAATATGTCTGAATAATGTCTGTTGATAGCTTTAAATTAAATGTGTTGTCATGATCAAGAAGTGTAACCAAATTTCTACAATCATTAAAAAAAAAAAAATAGCCAAGATTTGAATTTTTATTATCATTTTATTCATTAAAAGGGTTGATTATTCTATCATCCGCCTAATGTAATTTGGCATATAAGTTTTAATTACGCATGAATTTCATCATCTTCACCATAATCGTAAAAAGCTAGCAAACAACTGGTCGCTGACTTCCAAGTGAGATGTTCCTGTGTTGCAAATTACTGGTATACAGATGATTGTACCTTCTGTTTACTTTCCATCAATTCTTGCAAGATTATATCATACACATTAAGTTATGAAATATTCTGTTGGCAGTATTATGGCAGAAATGGTGGAAAATAGTTAAGCTTAGTATCTTTCATGCTATTTTCTATGTAAGTTTGCTATGCTTTCTGAACTATTCCTCTTATTCTGAACCTTACCTTAGCTTTCAAACTTAATTCGAACTGTTTCTCCCCAGAATGTGTTTTGGTCTTTAATTCGTTCTTGAATATTTAAAAAACTACTTATATACAGGGATAAAATGCTTTGCTCCATATCTTCTGAGAACGTGTCCTACGTAGCTTCGTCGCATTGTTAATCTGGTGACATGGCTTATATTATTGATAGAAACAGTCCGAATTTAGTTCCATTAGTTCAACTCTTCTATGTAATGCACTTAAATTCTGCTGCTTTATCATTTATCTTTATCCGTAGGCGATGAAGTACATATCAGCCATTTATTGAAGTCGTTTCAATACAATAAGCTCTTCCCCTGCATCAATGTAAGAAATCGTTACTAGCAAAATGTAATTGACAGTAATGAAGATAATAATGATAAAGGTGACACCGTGTGGTAATTAATACAGGAATAATAAATCTTCTATTTAAAATTTAATGAAATCTTTAAGAAGCCAGATCTTAGTAAAAGTAAAGATGGATAATACAATAAGTGATGTAAAATAAACTATTGCAATTCTATATTACTCGGTGATAACTAAATACTCCTAATTTAATTTCTCACACATACATATACATAAAAATTAATGTAGTATACTACATACTTGTCCCTCATATTCTAAAGCTAGAGGCAACCAAATGTATAACTGGAAAAGATTGCCTTACTACTTACTGAATGTTAAATGTGTTATGCTGTTAGAAAAAAAGCAGAAATACACAGCAAACTATTTCTGACTAGACTACGTGTTTGTCGCACATGGACTAGAAAACTTCGACAACATTAGTACGATAAGGAGGGTGAATAGTTTAAAAACTCTAACATACCGAAGAAATTTAAAGAAAAATATATCTGCATCATATGCACATTGTACTACAATGATTTGTGAACTAAATTAAGCTCCAGAGGGAAATGAGTTTGCTTTACAGGGGAAGAAATAGAATTTAATCAATGTGCCATGAAAAATAGAGGGAATTCTTTTCATTCACATGTAAATAAAAGAACTTTATATAAATAATTACATCGAATAGGGATTATACTCTCACTTGCCATGCGTATTTACGTTATCGATGCATCATATTTGGGATACAACAATTTGAATAGATCAAGGGCTTTTATGACTACTGGAAATTTATCCGAGCAAATCATGTGCAACCATTAATGATATGTATTCATTGGATCACATTTATTTAGTTAAATGTGTATTTTGATAGATATGTCTTTTCATGGGAGAAATGAAGTTTAAATGAGAACATGCAAATCATTAAGATTTATTTTGTGTCAGCATGTACTTATTTAATGGTTGTTTAAGGTTTGCTTTTTTTTTTGTTTGTATCTTAAGACACATTGCATGCAGAATCTTAGCTAATGTGTCATTCCGCTGATTGGTTTTGTAGGTCACGTAATCTTATAAAGTTTTCTTTATATAAGAACGACATTAGAAGTGCTCGGTGGTATGAAATTCAATTCTTGGCAGGATTTTTAAAAGAAAACAATCAGATTACATATCAGTGGGGTATAACCCATAACATTACTACAAGAAATAAGCGTGTGCATGGTGCAATGTTACGGGAACGGAAGGGTCATAAGAAATTATATTTTCTGTTTGGCTCCCAGATGGCATTAGGTAATGAAATTGTAGTAAAGCTAATAAGATCCAGGAACAAAAACGTAGTAATAGGGTTTAATCGTATATAATAACAGTTTAAATAACTCGTTATTCTCTGAAAAAATAAAATCATTTATATCAGATAAAAATGTTGTTAATATATTTTTTGACTGCAAGCAAAGTGGAAAATTAAACAGAATAAAAAAGAATCACAGATTTCCTGTGAAATGGAAAGCCGAGTAGGAGTTCGTCGGATAGAAGGTATTCCACAAGAATCTAGTTAAAGCGCCATAAACTAGAGATTTGTTCCACAGACTGGGTATATTTTAGGCATAGAGTGCATTCGGGGAAACGACTATAGAAGTAGAGATAATAATAAAGAGAGGTCAGAAAGAGATTCTCCAGTGTGGCAAATAAATAAATTATGAGAATAGTATGAAAGACATCATTACATGTAAAGAGAGAATGATATGTTTTATGGCAAGAGAAAGATTGTGAATGTATAGAAAATAGACTGAGTGACTTGTACATAAACAAAATGGAAATGTGCAAAGTTCAGCAGAGAATAAAAAGCTAAATTAGTGATGGAAGAAAAGAAAATAAATAGCAAAAAGATGTAAAAAAATATGAGAAAATGTAAAAAAAAAAAGAACCCAAAAAACCTGCACAATATCTCAGTTGAAATAAAAACGAAGTAATATAAAAATAAAAACAAGGAGTGTACTTTTACAAGAGAATACATGAAGATTTATGATGTAGCTCCTATCAATGACCCGTAATAACTGATGATATGATTAACAACAATACACACAGAAATACACACACACATACATATATTCACCTCTGCAAAGAAAAAACGTAACTGAGCACCATAGGTACCCAAATAAGTCCCAAAACTTCAACAACCGAGACGTTGTGGTTATAGCAACCAGTATGAGGATACCAGTCCAAATGTGTAAGTATGATAAAACTTTGTTAAGATTGATACCAAAATTCCTCCAGACCCGTTGCATAAAAAAAAGTAATGGTAGAAATAATGCTTTAATTGTCTGGATGCAAAATACTTACTGTTAAGAATTTCATTAAAAGACATTGCAAAGTATGGATGAATCACTCAGTTAAAGCAAAGTCACTGTGGTTACCCGAAAATGCCGATATTGATATTACTGCTACTCTGTTCTGAATTACGCAGGCAGGATAAAAACCTTAAATTGATGAGTCATCAATATTTAACCGGAAATACGTGAAAAGAAAAGGATGAAAATTAAACACTTGCAATTTGTGATTAGCCGACGATAGACATTTTCTTGCTAAACATCTCATTTGCAGGAGACGAAATTGGTACATAGCTACGAATTGGAATTTAAATGCTTTATAAAGCATGGAATTTAATCATCTGCAATTGCTTGTCTGGAAATAGTTGAAAACTTAAAGAGCAATACGAGAATGGAAGCTAAATGATTTTGTGAATGTCACAAGGACCGATACTAGAGTCATACCAAGAGAGCGACTCGAAAATTAATACTGCTTGCGCCAGCACGCTGCCTGGAGAAATAAAATTTACATTTCGAGCAAACACCGAGGTGTATTATCAAATAGAATTGCACTGTAGTAAAACTGTGCACACATTCATGTTTCTGTTCACATTATTATTTTTTTCACCACGGCGGCTAGCTGGCAGATTCGTTAGCGCACCGGATATAATGCTTAGCAGCGTTTCGTCCGTCCTTAACGTTCTGAGTTAAAAATCCTCCGAGGTCGACTTTACCTTTTACCGTTTCAGGGTCGATAAAATAAAAAAGCAGCCGAGTACTGAGGTCGATGTAATCGACTTACTTCGTTCATAAAAATTGTTTGAAACCATTACTCTTTTGTTTCACTAAATAAAGAATTAAGAAAGCTGTCAAACCTCCACTGATCCAGAAGTGAAGGAAGCACATCATATGTGGCTCATTTCAGTCGACAATATTTTCCTGAGGGCACAAAGAAGCTTGTATGAAGATACCAAAGTTAAAACTCAAAAAGACTATACTGAAAGAATGTAATTGCACATTTAAGATATTATAAAACAATAATA
>NC_068982.1:31164538-31169517 GCF_001194135.2 Octopus bimaculoides
ATATGATAAGCATTCATTGGCAGCAGCAGCAGAAGTGGTAGCAATAGTAGTATTAATATTATTATTATTATCATTATTATTATTATTATTATTATTATTATTAGTAGTAGTAGTAGTAGTAGTAGTAGTAGTAGTAGTAGTAGTAGTTATAGTGTTGTTTTCGTTGTTCTTGTAGTAACATCAGCGTCAGTATAGCGCTGTCCTATGGCAGATATCAATTAAATGAAACTAATATACTACATAAGTTATTTCAGATACTGATAATAATCGCCTGTCAAGAAATAAAATCATGAAGCATCGCTGACGGGGAGTGGGAGGAATGTCACGAATAAATCTCAGAAGCTCTTTATAAATTTTGATTATATCGTTGATGGAAAACAGAACTCAACATATTGCATTAAGTACGGATTTAAAATAAGAAAAATAGGTGGAGCCGAGAAATAAATAGATATATAAGAAGTAGTGTAGTGTTTTGTTACACATCTATTAGAAAGAAAGTAATATTACGCTTGAGATAGAAGGACATTGTGTTCATACATTTATTATACACGATACATTTTGCTCCAATATTATACATACAGAAAATAACGTTCACACATGCAAACTCACACACACATAAACACACATCTACAAACACACACATATGCTTCCATACACAAACATACATAATAAATAAAATGTTATGCATACATGCATCTATCTATCTATGTATCTATCTATCTAAATCTATACACACAGACAAGCGCGCGCACACATACATACATACATACATACATACATACATATATATATATATATATATATACACACACACACATACATGCATACTTATGCACATATATTCGTATGTATTTTGAATATTTCTGCATCCAACACATTGATTGCCTGCATGTTAGGGAGAGAAAATATATGATTGGTAAGTACATATTAAATATTTTTTTGAGATTCCTGAATAAATATTTCGTAGTGTTTGTTGATATTGCTATTAAGTACATATACTATATATATATAAACACAGAAATATTCTCTCTCTGTAAAAGTTGATTGTATGGATAGCGGTAAACATAAGATAACCAATTTTGTTTTGTCATTCATGGTGCCTGAAACTATATATCTGATCAAAGCAAACAATATAAATCTAATCAAAATGAGAAACGTTTGCATACATTCACAGACTCAAACATAACTTCTTCATAAATAGTGTCAATATACCACAATTCATTTGCAATATAAGGATTGATATCAATGTTTGCGTTAATTGATTACACCAGAGATCTGTTTCAGCGATAAAAAATTCAAACAATATACTTTTAACCAGGAGCAATTGGGATACCAAGCAATACTTCTCTAAAATGCTAAACAAAATATGGGTAAAACCAAATTTAATCTGGTAAGTTTTATTTGAGTTATAAATTGTGTCATTCAAGAAGAATCCGATGTGCAATAAGATTTTTATTAAAAAATAGCCTATAAATAATTTTAACCACATATTAGTTATGCACGTCTTATTCCGTTAGATGTATGTTAGTTTGGTGGTTGCTATATGATATTGAATATTGAAAATAATACCAAATATATATATTCTCTATTTCTAGAATTTATTCAACACAATCAGTTCAGTAACTGAAAAGTCTCATGTGATTATCGTACTTGTCACATGTGTCTATGTACTATATATAAACATAGTGAAGGCACGTGGCTTAGTGGTTAGGGCATTCGTCTCATGAACGTAAGGTCGCGTTGTGTCCTTGAGCAAAACACCTTATTTCACGTTGCTCCAGTCCACTCAGCGGGCAAAAATGTGTAGTACCTGTATTTCAAAGGACCAGCCTTGTCACACTCTGTCACGATGAATCTCCCTGAGAACTACGTTAAGGGTACAACTGGGACCCTCGTCATTGTAACCGACAGAGTGCTCCAAAATATATAAACACATACGCACATAGATATTTATACATCCATACCTAACACATATATTAGTGTACTATAGTTTACAGGAAAAAATATGTGATATAAAAAAAATGCTGTTAAAATTTTTAAAGCCAAAACAAAATGAGTTAAATGAGAAAAATACAAATTAATGGTTTGTACGTTTGCCTTGTATTTCAGTATTTCAGTATTTCTGAGATAGGACTCATTCTTCCGAAAATCTTCGGAGACATGATATGGTGAACAGACTTCTCAGAACACAGTTCCATTTCTCCAAATGGATACAAAACCCGAAATATTGAAGAATACGGTAAAAGGTCAAATCATCTGCTTGTATTATTTCTGATACATTACATGATTTTGGTTTTAAATATTAAAACGATATCTATATACATACATGTATGTATATATACACACACATATATATTTATACATATGTGTGTGTGTTTGCATGTATGCATGTATATGTGTGTGAGTATTATATGTGTGCACTGACCGATGAACAGGAACGTGAAACTCTGAGTAACAACTTTATTAATAAAGTATATATATATATATAGTGGCCCAACCTTCTGAGTTCTTTTACATGGTTCAGAGAAATTGAAGGACCGCTGCAATGAGTAAATTTAAGAGGGGAAAAGGTTGAATAAAATCATAAATAGCAGATCTTCCTGTATTTTCTTTTACCCAAAGCTATAAATTTTTCAGCACCCACACGTACTTACTGCAAGTTGCTCTGATAAGGAAAGCGAGCAAATTGTCATGTAAGAATCGTTAAACTGATAATATTTTGTCGGTCTCTGACAACCTCCAATGGTAAAAGCTCGTCAACCAAGAAGACCTCCATTGATAAACGCTCGTGAAGGTTACAGCTACTTGCAAACGAGTTCGTATGATCAGCAATGGCATTACCAGGAAGAAAACATAAGAATGAAAATCGAATAAAAGGCACGTGCTCGATACATCACTATTTAGCCGATCATATCCACTCGAGAAAAAATTGTACATATAACAGGTATAGAGTTTGCAAACAAAATCACAAGTAGGATACATATATAGAATCTTGACATACTGCATTAGGTGCATGCCGGACTATTGCACTGACACTATAACAACATATATAGGAGAAACTTTCAATAGCATATATGGCAGTGTAATAAAATAAAAATGCCTGCAGTTTCCTATAGTGCACTATATTACCTCAACAGCTCGATAAGCAATACCGAAAAAAGCTTTTCATGGGCATAAGAGATCCGACTGGTAGATAGGTCAAAGCAACTACGGACCTACTAAATAAAGGCAAATGAAACCAACTACTGCTTCAACGACCCCTCCTCTAACTGCTGGTGTTGCTATTACTTTGGTTGCTTCTAAAGTTACAATTCTTACTCGTATAATTCGATGTCGTCGTCGTCGTCCTCTTCCCTCCTCGTTCTCCTCGTTCACCTCCTCCTCCTCCTCCTCCTCCTCCTACTACTACTACTACTACTACTACTACTAGGAGTAGTAGTAGTAGTAGTAGTACTAGTACTAGTAGTAGTAGTAGTAGTGGCAGTAGTAGCAACATAGTAGTAACATATGAGTGCTTCTGTCTCTATCTTCAGGTCACTCCTCTTCCTCATCCATAGCCACCGGTCCTATGTATCTGTCTTGGCGCTCACATCTCCTGCAAACTGACATGTTTTCCTTTCTATGCTTTTTCTTTTTTGCTCATTTCGTGTTTAAAATTCTCTTTCGTTACAGAATCTTCAGTTTTGATGACGCCGGCCTTCTTCGCGTGTTTCAACAGTGGCTCCACAGCATTTTTGTATTATCATTATTATTATTATTATTATTATTATTATTATTATTATTATTATTATTATTATTATTATTATTATTATTATTATTTTCATTATTATTATTATTAGGACGCATGGCCTAATGTTTACGGTGTTGTAATCATGATCACGGGATTGTGGTTTCAAATCCTAGACCGGGTGGTGCGTTGTGCTCTTGAGCAAAGCATTTTATCTCACGTTGCTCTATGATCACGTCGACATTTGACGTGTGGTACACTGCGCACCTGTTCAGGTAACGTCGATTTGATGGAGTGAATGAACTAACGCACAGTCTATACCAATACATTATTTCTGCAGGTCGTTCGGCAAAAGCTGAACGCTCGTACGTCGTCTTCGATGGAAGTGTTCACCACCACCACCGCCGCCGCCGCCATCACCGCCACCAACAACAATAACAACAACAACAACATCATTATCCTCATCATCATTATTATTACTATTATTTTCATTATCATCTTTCAATTCTGTTTCTTTTTCTAATCCCTAGGGCAGAGAAACGCACTCTATACATTGGTTCATTTAAAAAGTCATGTGATAGAGAAAAAGAGAAAGACAGACAGAGAAAAAAGGAAAAGAAAAATATATGAAAGTAAACACAGAAAATAAAGGGGAAAAAAGGAAAGAAAATTCACAGCGACAATGCTCTTCTCAATAATAGTTAAGACAATCTTTTGCACTTCCTGCATGGATGGTAACCCAGGGATCATTCTTAAATAATTTTCAGTTCCTTTTCTGATCATTCCAAGTGTTCCTACAATCACTGGTATTGTATTCGTTTCGAGATGCCACATCTCTTCGATTTCGATTAGCAAATCTTTATATTTTTTGAGCTTATCAAATTCTTTTGCCGAGATATTATTATTATTATTTTATGTTTGACTTTTGTTTTGCATTTGTACAAGTTGGATCCAAGTCTCACCCAGAGACCTCAAGAGACAACAAGTAAGAAGTTCATGTAGGTGTTATGCCTAGGGTACCATATATTTGAATTTGTACAGTGTTGTTCTAGAGGATGTTTAAGAAACCATAAGAAAATTGTTTGTTTTAAAATTTGAGATCACATAGACAGTATTTTACGTAGGATATGGGCAATTCCCATGAGCACTATCTTTTGAACTTCAGCCATTTTGGGGTTTCCTGGTATCTGAGCTAGGTAGTAATCAGCCCGTTTCGCTGTCATTCCCAGGGCACCTATGACAATAAGTATTG
>NC_068982.1:31172215-31173482 GCF_001194135.2 Octopus bimaculoides
GATTTGATTTTTTAGATCATGTAGTTCTGTTGCGTCGATTTATGTATGACTTTCTTCATCTATTTGATTTTCACCTGCCTTAGTGTTTATGGTTGGTTCAGAGAGTATTTCACTTTGCCTATCATCTACCTTAACTCCTTCAATCATTACTGTATTTTCATCAGCCTTGGGCTGCTTTATAATTATTTCCTCTGTAGTATCTTCTTTAGCTGCAGTTTCATTCTTTTTATCCCTTACTGCTTGTTTAATTTGGTCAATCTCTACTTCAGTTAGTAATTTGTTTTTCATAATGTTTCTTCTGACGTTGGCAAGTTTGTTACTGTCTATGTAGGGTCTTACTTCAAGGTGTTTCTGTTTCCAGTTTAAGTAGGTTTGTACAGTATTAGATTTATCTGTAGGGAAATATATGGCATGGTAGAAGGCTGTAAGAACTTCTTTATTATCTTCACTAGACCATTTTTCATTATTTTTCTTTCGGTTATTTGATGACGAGCATCGATGGCCATCTGTTGTAATATTCCGGTTGTGGGGTACTTCCAGCTCCTGTGTGTCGGGAAGATTTGAACCAGTAGCAGATTTCTCGTCTCGGATCTGGTTCATTATCCGAGTAAGTGGTCCTTTATAATACGGTCGATGACCATTTCGGTTTGTATTTTGTTTTATTAATAGTGAGGCATAACAAGCTTCGACGTTGACGGTAGGGGACGGATCTGTCTGTTTAGGGTTAATTTTTTGAGATAACACCGTCTCCAAGCTCTCGTGACGTAGCTTCTTAAGGCTAGCAGATCTGTATCGAGTAAGTGGCCCTTTGTGATTCGGGCGACGACCGATCTGGTTTGTGAACTGCTTTGTTATCATTGAGGCATCATGAACTTTGGCGTTGACATTAGGGGACAGATTTGTCTGTTTAAGGTCAGTTTTTTGAGACAACACCCTCACCGAGTTCTCAGCATGTAAACATTGCTCGTAGCGTAGTTTCTTAAGGCTAGCAGATCGGTATTCATCCATATTTTTTTTGTTGATAGATTTATCTCCGGGCATAGTGTATTTTTTTTTTTGTGTGTGGCGTTTTAAACTTATGAATGGTTCACTCTGTCTGTGTTTGTTCACAAAATGAAAATAAATAAAGAAGAAAAAAAAGTTTTGGTTTTGCTTCGTTTGTGATATGTGCTTTTGTATGCGTGAGTGTGTCCTGTGATTTTCACGTAGTTGTGTAAACATTAAGATGCATGTGTAGTTCTATGGGTATCAAAACGTATATATCATT
>NC_068982.1:31173846-31176212 GCF_001194135.2 Octopus bimaculoides
TCTTCTTCTTCTTCTTCTTCTTCTTCTTCTTCTTCTTCTTCTTCTTCTTATTATTATTATTATTATTATTATTATTATTATTATTATTATTATTATTATTATTATTATTATTATTATTATTATTATTATTTGTCCAGTCTCAGGCAAAATCAAAATTATTAATATACCCATTGCGTCTGCATAGCAAAATCCATACCTGGACTAAAATTACATTCACGCATCCATCGCAAATAGATCGCCCTTCTTTTACTTGTAACCTTTGTAAATCATTTCTTCAAACACTCAATCGACGGCAGTAACCATTGTTATCATCATCATCATCATCATCTTTATTATTATTATTATTATTATTATTATTATTATTATTATTATTATTATTATTATTATTATTATTATTATTATTATTAAGGCGACAAGCTGGCAGAAACGTTAGCATACCGGGCAAAATGCTTAGCGGTATTTTGTCTGTCTTTACGTTCTGTGTTCAAATTCCGCCAAAGTCGACTTTGCTTTCATCCTTACGAGGCCGATAAATTAAGTACCATTTGCGTACTGGGAGTCGATCTAAAATTTCGGGCCTTGTACCTAGAGTAGAAAAATTATTATTATCATTATTATTATTATTATTACAATTATGAGCATAACTATGCAGTGTATATTGTGTATGCATCTGCAATTAAATGTAATGTAATGCAGTGTATATACATTCATACATATTCATAAATGCATATACATACGTGGAGTGTAATATCACGTATGTATGTATTTGCACATATACGCATGTATTTACGTGAATATGTATGTATGCGTATACATACAATCATGTCGACTAACAAGTGGAACTGGAATCGATTTTCTAACAGACGAACGCGCTCACTCTCAGATGACGTCTTTGATAGCGTCACCGTCAGTAACGACGGACATCTAAGAATTGTATATTCGTAAACATGTTATATTCACATTCACATTACCTTGTACTGACAAATGCATTTATATGTCTAATAACATTCATATAAACACAAATAATGTGCACAATACTGGATCGACTCACACTATCAATACCAAAAATAAATAGATATTAAAGAAATAATACAGAAATATCTCTCGTCATTCCATACTTCATGATACACATTATTATGAAGACATTTATGAAAATATCAGAATTCATTTCGAAGACGTAAGCTGAATGTGTTTCCTGATTCATAGAGTAGCAATTGTTTGTATTTTTGAGAATGAGCTGACTTGCTGCAATCTGTTATGCTTTCATGGTTAACAGGTTCGTTGGTTTTTCGGATATGTTATTATACTACAAATGATGTTATTATAACATCATGCATATCACTCACCAGGAATTTATTTCTCAGTAAAAATATTCCTTTCTTCGCTCACCCTGTCTTTACATATGAAGCTGTAAATATATTAATAAATAGTACCTGTGTGTGTACGTGCATTTACATCGGCACTTGCATTCAATCTTCATACTTAAGAACACCTGGAGCTTACTCACCTGCTATTCTTTATTGCTTAATATAATGAATCGCAAAATACATCCTTTCGTCCATCCATCTATCCATCCATAAAGACATACATACGTGATGATCGCTTCATCTTATCAGATGATAGTCGTCTAACATTCATCCTTGCGTGTGCTCTGTTTAATTTTCTTCTCGTTTTCTTCTCTTTTACTCTACCTCCTGGTGAAGGATTAAATACGAAACGTTGGATATTCCAGTCCTCATAGCAAGTTCGCTGTACCGCTTAAGATTTCTTTCTATATTTTTTCAAGACTTGCCGATACAGAGCTACTAGATGATTGTCTATTACACACACACACACACACACACTCATAGGAAATAGTCGCAAAACAAGGCACCAAAGTATGCTAGAAATAGCACTCGATAACCGTACGGCGCTCTGTAAAGTTTCACTGAATGTACACAGGAAAAGTCGTGTGCGGGCGGCGAACATAGAATTTTTTCGTCACACCTTTTTTTGCTATATATTGTGAGGTGGGTTTAATACTGCTATGTCTAGCAGATGAGTATCCATAACTGAAGATGATCTGAAGAGATCTAAATCGCGTAATATGATGGTCTCCAAGTTAGGATAGTAGGGAGTTCTCTCTCCGTTTGTAATATATATCGAATGCAAAGCACCCTGAATAGCCAGCTGGAGGAAACATTCACCTGGGGCTGAAATAGCAGCATAGTCTATTCTTAATGTGCACCCACGCTGAAGTAGCGTTCAACATTATTTCTCAGTATAAATACTGCTTCCATTTGTAATAAATGTTTTCTTAACAAACTAGTTTGGTAGTTGTGTGTGTGTATACATGCGTCTGTATATATATGTATGTATGTATATAT
>NC_068982.1:31176435-31177124 GCF_001194135.2 Octopus bimaculoides
ATAATCATAAATATATAGGGATTGACAGTAACCTGCTTCTCCAACATACTGAGAATTCAGAAATAGCAGTCAAAGAACTGCTGATTTCAAAACTACAAATTATTACTCCAGATTGAAGGTTTTTTCATACTGAGCTACCCGGCAAAATTGTTGATTATTAATTTTATTACTAATTGACGATTCCCTGCCCTGCATATCTATATATATATATATATATATACTAAAATTGGAAAGATACAGAGAAGAATAAGTCAATAAACATCTTTAAAAGACCACTGCATTTTCAAATCCTCTTCCTCATATACTTTCACTCGTGCGGTACTTTTATGAATTTAAGTTGCACGATTCCTGAAGTGAAGTCGTGTATTGAAGCAAATACCTTTGTATTTCGGGATTAACATTTGTGTGTGGGGGGGGGGGATAAACACATTCACTATTCCTAAGAGGAGCAAGAGTCCACAGGAAGATGGAAAGTGACACTGAGGAGGTCGCAGATGTGAGACGGAAGATTTCCGAACAAGGGACATGAGTTAGAATAAGAACAATAATAAACGAATAAGTAGGGCGTATGTTCAATTGGCAAAAAAAAAATGACAATCCCGAATTACAACAATATATACGTGTATGAGTGTGAGTATATGTGTGTGTGTGTATGTACGTGTGTGTATTATATATATATATATATATAT
>NC_068982.1:31177893-31178405 GCF_001194135.2 Octopus bimaculoides
TATATGTGTGTGTGTGTGTGTGTGTGTGTGTGTGTGTATGTTCAATATGTAACTTAAAATTTGCTAAGATATTATTGAGACTGTTATTATCTAGTGTAACAATTAAAAATGATAATAACAAAATCAATAATATAGGTGATTGCTGGCCCAGAAAAAGCATTAAGTAGATGAAGGATTAAAATTAATCAAAGGACATTCTACCTGTTTGAAATAACAGTCAAGACTCTTATTTAAATCGCGGAAAAAAAAATTGATAGTGACTACGGAAATCTACCGTATGCGGGCAAACGGGCTAAGACAATCTCTCAACATACATTCAAGTATTTTGCGGTTCAGCAAAAGAGTCCGATAGAATAAGTACTAGGCTTACAAAAAATAAGTCGTCCTGGGGTCGATATTTTCGACTAAAGGTGGTGCTCCAGCATGGCCGCAGTCAAATGATTGAAACAAGTAAAAGAATAAAAGTATAAAATAATAAATACATGGACAGTTTTATATATATATACAATTAT
>NC_068982.1:31178820-31180118 GCF_001194135.2 Octopus bimaculoides
CATATATTTATTTATTTATTTATTCATTTTTAGTATACAGATACCTCGTAAAAGGAGATGTCAATATCGAAGCTTCACCGGCTTAATGTTATATATCGATGAAATGTTCAAGAATTTAGTATCACTTAATAGTATTGGCTTTTACTGTTTAAAGTAGGCACCAATAAATACATTACGGAGTTTAATGATTATGACACTTCGATATATATGGTTATATTTCAATTTAAAATATTGTAAATTTAATACGCACGCGCGCACAAATTAATAAAACCAAAAGCCATAATTACATATGGTTTAAAAAAAATACTAACATGCACACGCACACACATTATTGACATGTTGTGTCTGTTGATGATACCCGATCGTTTATGATGTGATGCTTTTTGTGCCTAATTCCCACCTTGAGGAGATATTTAACTAGCTATTTCAAGATGCAAGTTTTAATTTATTAATTCAGGTCATGTGCCTATAGTAGAAACGATATCAAAACAGTGAACATTGTTTCATCTTTTATAAAACATTTTCTAAAATCTGTAAAACAAGATATACGGTTACACACACACACACACACGCACACAATCACACACCCACACACACGCATACACACACACACGTACACATACATGCATATATCTCAAATGGATTCCACATATGCAAAAACAACCATACCAACAATCGAATATACATCCATCATCAGCTGCCCCACGGATATCATCATGATTTCGACACCTGAGCAGTACCATTCAATCCGGCGGTGTCAACAAGCACTGAAATAGTATTGTTTGGGAACAGACATAGCAAAGAAACCACAACTTTCAAACACATTTACCCTATGTACAATAGTATCGGTATTAACAGTAAACCTACAATAGCTAAATTATATACTAAATAGCGACCAATCTTTAAGTCCATACAAATAATAATCCCGCCAGTTTTCCATAGTTACTACGATAATATAAAAAGTGAAAGCTTTATTTCAATTCTCTCCAAAACAAAACAGGATTGAATTTAATTTACCAAATATAATAATTTTGAGTGAAATATATTATTTCATAATTCAAAAGTTAATAATAAAAACAGTACATACTCATTAATATATATTACCCTTACAAGTTTTAGTGTAGATTTACCAGTAATTAATAGAAACATTAAATTTATTAAATAGGGACTAATTAAAGTATACTTGTAATTAACTATTATTATAAAACCTTGCTACAATTAAAGCTAAATTAAAACTGTTTGAAAGATGATAAAACTACAAAGTATTAACACTTACAAGTATATATATATATATATAT
>NC_068982.1:31180822-31185781 GCF_001194135.2 Octopus bimaculoides
TATATATATATATATATATCACTATTTATACTTGAAGTAACGTAGAAAAAATATATCTTTGGATTTTTATTTAGCTGAATTGCGTAGTATTTAAGCTTTTTTTCTCAATATAGGTAAGGAACGCCACCTTTCAGATATACTGCTGTAAATCTCCGATCATTGTACAGTTTTCTAAAACATGATTGAGCCTTCATGCTATTTCTTGCTTACTTCTTCAATAGCTTCTAGAAACTACTTTCAGTTACTGGGAGAGTATATAAAATGTTTCATGTCTTCATTAATCAAGTTCAATGTCAAAATCGTTGATTTCTTATTATGGTGGGTTAATCCAGGTTCTTCTAATATCGGTAGATTTAAAAACAAATAATCTCTTCTGAAACATTTCTCTTGAATGTATTTCATATGTCTATAATCCTTCTTCATCCTGCTCGAATTTGGTGTTATCACCATACGGACTCTGGTTATATTTGGGAATAGTATCTTCTGGATGATCAGCCTACCTATGAGGTAACAGAGTAGCAGTAGAACTGATTTATAGTAACGTATTTTGTCAACGTTGTTGAATGTATATCGATTCTGAGTTTGCATGCAAGGTTTTATTTGTGCAGTTTAAATTTTGAGGAATAATATTACACTAATCTCATTTCAGAATAAAATTGCAATCATGAAATTTCCTCTTGCGTTCAAAAAATGTTGTATGTATGTGTAATAGCATTGCCTTAAAATGATTTAGTTTTCGATGTAGTTCGTCTTACTATATTTTCATTCTGTTTATATAACAAATAGGGGATTATTTTTCTGCTATTTTATTTCTATTAAGTCATTATTGAATTCATAAATACAAGGACAATTGGTTTAACACTTTTAGTTTCGGCATGAACACTTGATTTACATCACTCGATGTTACACTTCACTTCTTTACAATTTATGGTGCTCTTGCTGTGTCAGACGTGCTGTATATCGTAAAATCCTGCATCTTTAATACTCGTTGGAGATGTATACTGCTACAACTTTGAATAAAATTGTTATTTAATTTCGTCAGTGTATGTTGTATGTGTATGTGTAATATACACACATAATGTAAACAACGACGCACTCATTTAGACACAAAGATATATCAAAAATGCACTTAGAAATGTTTTATGAAGGAATCACACTATTCGGAAAATATTTTCTTAAATTATAAATTATTAATTATGTTTAATTTCTTTTAAAACACTGCAGATTAAACGGACATGATTGATGGAAGGTCCTACGTTAACGCATTCGTAACTTTCGGCATTCTCTCCACCAATTCCTCAATGACCTACGTTCTTGATTTTTCTCTCTTTTCCTTACCTTTTGTCGCTTCCATTTTCCACCAAATACGTACTGATTCTCCAAATTTGTACCTATTTATTATTAACATCCGATTATCTAAAATGCACTTCATATTCAGTCTGAGGAAGGTGGAGAAGAAATTTCAATAACCAGTTGTTAAGTGCTAACTACAGTAACCATAACTGTTATCCGTTCAACCTAGAGTACTCTTTTGAACTTCTCGCCTGTACTCATGTGCACAATTTACGCACACGAATCCACAATTACATATACACACGCATGCGAACGCACACACACATGTACACTCACTCTCATATACAAATAAACTTCTTGCCTACTCCTACATTTGCTTCAAGGAGTCATTAAAGAACGTAACAATAAGTAACACGATAATAATTAAACAATATCAGTTTATAACCATCGTCTTGTATAAGATACCGCTAATATGTTGAAGATTAGTTATGTAAGGCGCAGGAATGACAACGTGCAAATAAAACATAAATACCAATACATCTGTGCAGATACATGGTTTGAACCACGAACAGGTATTATCTACTGCAAGTATAATTTTATCTTATCTTGTAAAAAGGTATCCATCAAAACACCCATGTATTGAACAAAATTAAACATAAAGGAATATAGAAGTACGGAAAATCAATAATAAAATATACTTAATTCGAAATAGCTGATTTTTAAATATAACAACGCTTTTTACAGACACACACACACACACACACACACACACACCCACACAACTACGAGATAGAGGTGGAAAATAAACACACCCGATTGTAAATTGTCGGAAAAGATTCCCCACAAAGCCAAAACAAACAAATAGAAGATAATAAGTATGATATAAACTTTACACGACAATTGTATCATATCTATATCCAGTTAAACAAATAAACGTTTTTCAACATCTATAAATGAAATGATAACACATTCTGGTCAGTTTTGGTAACACAAAAGATTGAAAACTAAATCGAGATTCTTTAATCCAACGTTGCCTGCTGCAAATGTTGCTTCAACAATGCTAAACATATATGATAATATTTTTCTGATTTGAATCATTTACATTCACATGAACAAGAGGGGGGAATATAATATCATATACCCACACACATCTATTCATATAAATATGCCATAAATGCGCATCATAAGCTGCATACTGATAAACTTGTTTATGTATTCGTTTATTGGTTTAAATAATTGGAGCAAAGAAAGAAAAAAAAAAGGATCAAGGGCTCATAGAACCGTTTCCCAAGATTTTGTGGCATATATATACTCCACTACCTGGACGGGAGGACGCCGGTTACTTACAGGATTACTTAGTCTTGCCATTTTGGTGAGAGCTGGTGCAATGTCAAAACGAAGTATTTTGTTCAATAACGCAACGCATCTTCCGGGCAAGGAGTCGAAGCTACAACCTTAATATCGTAAGTGCAACACACTTGAACCACGCACCTCCAGTTTGTTATTGTGCTGTTCCTTCATTATTTTGTACTCTGATTTACATAACATCTATGGGATTTTCTATTCATGTGCTTTCGACACCAACAAACAGGAATAAAGTTTTTAGCAGTACCAGGTATTATTCAGTTCATCTTGGCGCATATGGAACCACGCCTCTTTCGTTGTCAACTGCTTATTTATGGGGAGTTTTAAATATCACAATCATTCCATAAGTTTGTTTTATTATTGCTGAGGATGTGTTCCTGCACTCACATTTCATCTTCCGTTCATAAACTCTGCTATATTAACAATGAAATGATTTGTGCTTCCCACTGTATTTCGTCAATCCTTGTTTTGTTTTCCTCTTTAAATACACTCATAGCAAACTAGGACATTGTAGGTGTAGCAATAAATCCAAGACATCCAACACCCACTGGAATTAATGTGCATCCCATCATCCTACCATGCGGACCATTTCAAACTTTTTATGCTTTCGGCAGTGATTTCCATGCACTTGCATCATATGTTTTACAAGTGTAGTCATTTCAACAATCAGGATATTATTCGTCAAGTCAGAGTATATTCTTGCCTACTCCTACATTGTGTTACTTATTGTTATGTGCTTTAATGACTTCTTGTGGCAAATGTAGGAGTAGGCAAGAAGTAGGACAATCAGGATATTATTCGTCAAGTCAGGATATAATTCGTCAAGTCAGGATATTATTCGTCAAGTCTCACACGTTGATTCTTTAATACTATTAGGTCTAAGAATACAAAAAATATTTGTGATATTTCGTTAGATGCATGAACAATAACTGTTGCAAACACTCGAACATTTAACCGAAATATTTATTACCGGACATAAATATATTTGGTGTTCGCTATTTACAACGAACAATAATAATTATTGCCGACTGGGATACACAGAAAAACCACACTGGAACATTGTGTGACTGTTCAGTATGGACTCTCTCAGAACCTGGAGTTGTCAGCACAAATGTCCCGAACCGTTTGCTAGAAAAATCGGAGGGTCTTGTCGCTCAGCCACCTTCAGTGCTGCAGTTGAGCGCAAAAATGGTCTATTAAAGGAGACAAGAGACTAACTTCCAGAATATTCGACAAAAACCACATCACACCACAACATCACACTGACTGGTCGATAAATAGATCGGTTGCATGAATCTTTGGTGGTTCGCTCATGGCGTCTGATAGATTGTCTAGCAGTTAGGTTTCGAATGACCACTACACTATATTTTATGCACTATATAAATACGCGTGCAAATGTATGCGCTTGTGTGCACGTTTGTGCATGTGTATCTACCTGTGTAATATACACACAGAATGTAAATAAAGACTCACTCACTCGGATACAAAGATATAGCAAAAATGCACTTAGAAATGTTTTGTGAAGGAATTACACTTTTCGGAAAACATTTTCTTAAATCATAAATTATTAATTATGTTTAATTTCTTTTAAAACACTGCAGATTAAACAGACATGATTGATGGAAGGTCCTACGTTAACGCTTTCGTAGCTTTCAGCATTTCAATCTCACGAGTAAGATGATTTTCCGTTATATGGTAATGCAGATAAGCTTATAACAAGTGTGTTTCAAAAGCTAAAAACAATGAAAGGGCTTACGGAAGAACATCCGTCAAGTTTGTAGGAATCTGCTTTTTAAAACATTGCCTATGTCGTCAATACTATTTGGTTTAAGAGAATCGCTTCTTAACTACATTTACACGCACTCACGCACGTGCAAACACACACATACACACACATGTATGTATGTATGTATGTATGTATGCATGTATGTATGTATGTATGTATCTATCTATCTATCTATCTATCTATCTATCTATCTATTTATCTATCTATCGATCTATGTAACCTGTCTACCTACTTTTCTGTGTGTATATCAATTTCTGTTTATATTTACATCGTGGTAAGTAACTTGCTTACCCACCTCATGGTTCCGGGTTCAGTACCAGTGCGTGACACCTTGGGCAAGTATCTTCTATTATAGCTTCGGGCTGACCAGAGAATGTGATAATGTCACATTCGGTAATAATGTCTTACGGTTGAGTTAATTTTTATGTATTTCCCTGAAGAGAAGATTACATCTTTCTCAACATCATTCATTCCTTTGGAATGAACCAATTGTAATATATATATATATATATATA
>NC_068982.1:31185932-31187148 GCF_001194135.2 Octopus bimaculoides
AGAGAGAGAGAGAGATAGAGAGAGAGAGAGAGAGAAAGAGAGGGGGAGAGAGAAAGGGAGAGTGGAATCACCTACGAGTGTGAATCGAAAGACGTGTTGTCATAAATTTGAGTATCCGTGTGTGTGTGCGTGTGTGTATTTATATATATACATACACACACACACACACGCACGCACGCACACACACACACACACACACACACACACACACACACGCACACACACACACATTTATATATATATATGATTATTATAGTATGGATACGTGTATATACATATATGAACGTAAGTAGATTTATCAATTTTTATGTCTGTGCGGTACCTGTGTGCACAAATGTATCTATGCATGTGTGTAGTTATCTGATTTTCCCTCACCATCCCTTTTCCTTGCTCAACTATCAAGAAATAACCTTCTGTTATTTTACAACACTTGACATGGTCAAACGAGATCACGCATTGTGTTCCCTCCTGTCTCCTCGCTTCAGTATTTCTCCCTCCACTTACATCCTCATACTTCTCCATCTGCAGCCATCTCTGATTTAGGCCATTTAACGAGTTCCTCTTTACAAATGTGATGCTAATTTAAACTCTTTATTCTCTGACCGAATTTGGGTCGGTAGAGTCTCATATACTTGCTCTTGAGAAGTTCAAAATGTTTAATTCTTACTTGTTTTCACCTGATAAAAACAGTTTTTTGTTGCATGATAACACTTCTGCTGATCAATAAAAAGCATGCCTGGCGCAGCTGTAGAGAACTACAATCTATCTGTTTTCATTTATTTATATATATGTTACGTAGGTATATGTATGTCTATATGATTTCGTATTGACTGTAAATATATTATACATTGGTTTTAAGCATTCTGCTTTTTTCAGTGGCTTGAGATTTGTGACATATCAAGTGTTGACCTAAATGAATCATGGTCTTTTGATCATAGGAATACTTTGATAGGTACGGTGGCAAAAATGAAATGTTTTACTGAGACGAATTTTGTACAAAAAAAAAGTAGATTTGATAAAATCTGTGATTGATATTTGAAAAAATATACAGAGTGGGCCAAACGTCACGCATAAAATAAAATCAATATGCTCCGCAATTGTCAAAGACATACGTCCATTTTTCAAAAACTGATTAAAAAAAAAAAAAAAAAATGGTGAATTCACACGTACTCGAAAATGATGAACAAACTGAACAACAACAGCAACAACAACAACA
>NC_068982.1:31187535-31188629 GCF_001194135.2 Octopus bimaculoides
ATCTGACGGGCAGGAGAAGGCGTTGCATGATAGATTCCCAATGATAGTTGCAGAAAATAGTAGAAAGTAGTAGTGAGACATGGCTATGGTTGCAGAAAAACAAGTTGAAGAGGAGTGCCTGTGTGGTAAGTAGCTTGCTTACCAACCACATGGTTTCGGGTTCAGTGCCACAGCGTGATACCTTGGGAAAGTGTCTTCTACTATAGCCTCGGGCTGACCAAAACCTTGTGAGTGGATTTGGTAGACGGAAACTGAAAGAAGAGCGTCGTATATATGTATGTATATGTTTGTGTGTCTGTGTTTGTCCCCCCAACATCACTTGACAACCGATGTTGGTGTGTTTACGTCCCAGTAACTTAGCGATTCGGCAAGAGAGACCAATAGAATAAGTACAAGGCTTACAAAGAATAAGTCCTGGAGTCGATTTGCTAGACTAAAGGCGGTGCTCCGGCGTAGCCGCGGTCAAATGACTGAAACAATAAAAAAAAAAATAAGGGAGACAGAAGGTTTGATTTGTAGCTGTTCAGGATCAAGCATGAAGGGCTAATTGGATAGAAGCCAAGAGAGACAAAAACCAATGTAGTTTATGTAAATCAAGACAGAAAAGCGTTACTCATATAATAAGTGAATGTAGCATTCTGGCACAGAAAGAATACAAGAAAATACATGACAACCTAGGGAGAGGAATCTACTGGGAGATATGTAGAAAGCTAGGATTTGAACATACTTATAAACATAAACGTAGTAAAGTACTAGAAAGTAAGAAATACAAGATGTGACACTTTAACATTCGGGTGACAGTGTAATAGAAGCTAGAAGGCCTGATGTAGTAGTAGTAGTAGTAGTAGTAGTAGTAGTAGTAGTAGTAGTAGGAGCAGCAACAGTAGCAGTAGCAGTAGTAGTAGTAGTAGTAGTCGATAAATGTCCCTTGGTTGCTAACGATTTGGGCATTAATATAACTAAAATTTCGGCAATAATATAACTAAGTTTATCATTGGGCTTTCTACAGGGTTTGTATATATTTTGTAAATCTAGTGATATGTCAAGGATATTGACAACTGTCAGGATGGTATCTATTGCTATACTAAGATCGA
>NC_068982.1:31188729-31194831 GCF_001194135.2 Octopus bimaculoides
GGGAAGTTGAGCCCATGTGGCGCAAAGGAGCGAAGAGAGAAGATTAATCCGTGTTCACGGCGCAAACGGGAGTCCGGATGACCCCTGTGCAAGGACAATCGAAACGGGGACAGGTGTTGTTGCAAGGAGTGACCGGTAGAGTGGAAAGGGTGTGACACCGGGGTGTCATTGCAAACGTTGATGTTTCGGAGGTGTTGACGGACAGTAGAATTCGAAGTGTAGCTTTGATTGAATGGTAGAACGCTTGTCCCAAACCCCACGAATAGACACCGAATATTTTCTATCTAAAAGATTATTTCAACATATATTTACATATAATTGTATTTTATATAAAATACCACTTTCTTAAAATTGGGTACATTTTAATTTTCATTTTTTATGGTTCGGTTTTTGAAAATTCTTTTCAAAAATATATCCTAAAATGGAAAATGTAGAGAAAAGAGCTATTAATAAAATAAAATAAAAATAAAAATTTAGTTTACTTTCGTTTTTCCTGCAAAAGCACGTGATAATATCCATTAGTTCTAGCAGCATGAGAAGTTAAACTGACTGTGACCGCAAATTACTACTATCTGTTTTCGTAAATTACTGTGGTCAAGACTTGTTTTCTTAGGCGTGACTGCAGCCGCCGAATAGCTAACAGTAGTAATAATAATAATCATCGTGGTGAAGTTGTTCCCCTTGGGGTTTCAATAGAAATCGGGTTCTTCGACCCCTTGTCTTTATTTCTTATGAATAACTTGCATATCCATATATATACACTCACCCATATACACATATACATTTATATACATATATATACACACATACAGAGAATTTAGACTCGATTGATATTTTCTTATGAACTGTATTTGCTTGCTAATGCGTCCAATTTGGCTAACACTGTCTTTGAATTTGTATAGTGGAAACGATGTGAATATGGGAAATTTGTTGGATGCACATTCATCGATGTGCTGGCTGAGAGGTATTTCTCTGTACTCCGGAATCCTGATTTAAGATTTGTGCACCGCCATCCTCTGACGTAGGCTGTTTTTTTTTTGTCCAATATATTGTCGTTTACATCCTGAGTATGTAATTAAGTAAATAAAGTTCTCCGATGCACATGTATAATTAGGTTTTATGGTGAAATTATGGCCTTGTTCTAATCGGTATTCTGATCCTTCTATTACGTTGATACAGATCCTACAGTTGGGTCGCTAGCATTTTTTTACTGTCGGCTTAGTGGTTATTACTGAATGTAATTTGGCCTGAGTTAAAATCTTTTTCATTGATTTTGGTTGTCTCTCTACTTTTGATGATTGTGTGTTTTGCGGATTTGATTGATATTTGGGTCTCTCTTGGATAGAGCTGCGCTGTGGAATATAATGTTGAAGGCGTTCATTGTTATGTGGGTTGTGTGTGGAAATGTAAGGCAAGGTTTTCAATTTTCCTTCCTCTTTTGGTCTTGGTTGACTAAGTTCTTTTGTATTTAATTTAAGTACATGTTGGATCGTATTGTTGATTAAGGGTTGTAGATAATTCCTATTGATGAGTGTGGTTTTCAATTAAGAAAGTCGGGAACAAAATAGAGACAGATATCTATTACAAACCAACGGGCTCGAAACAGTACCTGCCATAATTCAAGAGTAGACAAACATATTCGTAATATGAGTTGTTACAGTACACATTGTACAAGGAAGATGATATCATAAGAAAAATGAATAGGTTCCGACCATATGTTGTGTATCGGGATCCATTTATATATGTGCAAAGGAAAATCTAGACAGAATGGAGGAAATTACAATTTTAGTATTGCTTTTAGCCCATGGTCAGCCTTCATAATGCAAACCTGTGAGGAAATGTTTCACAACCTTTTCTCTAAGAAACTTCACCGTTTAATGCATTCCTTCCTGGGATGTGAGTGTACTCAGTCATAGACCGAAACGGCGTCATTAAGCCTCCTTGGTTGTGTTGCTCTTTAATGTTACTATTGTAATATGCATCTATGTATTGAAAAATACTAGTAACAAGCGTAACGGTGAACTGGATACATCGCGTATCTTAAATAACTAAATGGAATGAAGATATAAATTCAGTTATTTGAGTGAAACTGTTTCATGCAGAGAGAATAGAAAGAGTTTAGAAAACGGCTTCAATTTATACGCAGGGAGGGTGTAACATTCAAACTGTAAAATTATAGCTGATACAAATCTGATATGTAATATTTGTGTTTAAACACTGATATTTTCGAATTATTATGAGACTGATGGTTTGACAACTGCATTTTAGACGACCACTAAAACACAGCAGGATATAGGATGGGAGTTGTATTGCTTGCTGAGTGATATAAAGTGATATAATGATATAGATCTAATGTAGATAATGCAACAACATGTAACTAATTTTCAATTTTCAATGTTTTGGCATTGGAAATATTTAGGCATCTGTAATATATAAGAATAATTTTAACAGCATACCCGCTATTTAAATTATGGGGTTTTACAGAGTTATATAATATTAATGGATTACATCAATATAATTGAAACCGTTCATTAGAGCACATAATATATCACTTTCCCTTGCACTTATTTCGTTTTTTCTGCACGGAAATGACTAAATTATTAACTCCCTTACATATTTGCTCTCAGTACGATTTAACTTAGATAATAGGTTTTCCATTGGAAGCCAGATACTAGATAGAGCAGAAAGTAATATGTTGCGTTGCAGGTCTTTATTTCGCAACCTAGTGTATGTGTATGTTCTGTTATCTCTTGTGTGCATGAGGTATACAAAATAAAGAGGTACTCTTAGAGATCAAGACCTTCATTTTACTAATTAGTCAGAGAAGTAGAAACAACACATTAAACATTTCAGGAATTAAAGGACTTGTGAGATTCAAGAGGTTGATAAATAATCTCTATTAATTTGATGCCCAAACAGAAAAGATGATTAGCTGGGTCTTGGCATTTCATCAATATTAAATGTCAACAAAAACAAACAAATACAAATAAAGCGGGAACTGCTTTAACTAGTAATAGTAGAAGAGAAAGAAAGATGAATCAGAGTATCAGTGACCCAATGATTTTAACATTTTGAGGAATGAATGTTCTTCAGTCATCAGAATCACATTATTCTGGCTGTGATCATGAACAATTGAGAGCGTATCAGTAGTGCCACACATGAAATGCAAGTAATGTGAAAATATGCATCTTATTTGAGCTTCCAACAGGTTGTCTTCGAGAATCAAGTCTAATGAGAGATGGAATGTATCCAAGAAGTAAATAGCAAAATCTGAATTCTTCGTTTACCGATTTTTATCAACATACAATTTACTCTCATAAATTCAACTTGTGATAGTTCACACTTTTGGCAATTATTGCATCTAAATTCCATATGCTATTACGACTATCTTACAGTCCTCGTCTCTTCCAATTTCCTGAATCATTAATCCTCTGATAGCTACCCCGAAGAAAATTGTGCTTCTCGTATTAGACTCTACACAATTTATTTACTTTCTCGATATTGAAAATTTTCTTTCTTTAATTACAAATTTATTCCGCTTAGCAAATGATTCTCTCTGGCTATATTGTTTTGTCAACACGATGTGGATGGGGTGGGGGTATCTGCTACCTGATCGATTTTATCTTAAGCAATATCTGTCTCATTCACGAATCTACACACACTGTTATCGTCATTTTAAAAAATCACTTGTCATAAGATACTTTGAAATTTTGTTTATTACCATTCAATATCAATGACTTTTATTAAAAATATACCATTGAATCCAAATTTAATTCCTTTACAATTTTGAAATATTCAATAAGTATATTAAATTGTACATTATGAAGTTAAGAGTTAAATGCACCAGTGTTAATTCTAAAATATTGAGCTTTAGTTCCCACAAAATTCCAATCTTATGGACTTAGTAATGTCATTTTTGTTGCCACCTATGTTTTTTTTGTTGAACTTCAATATAAATTGTTTAAAATGTTTTCCTTTTTTAAATATGTTACAAATTATCTTTAATGGTATATATATATGGTTTATTCCGTATCTCCTTGAGCAGATAGTACATAAATTTCATGAACTCTCTCCAAAAAACAATTCTTTCCTTTCTAAATTATTTTTTGTCGTTTTTCCTGTTTTAGATATTTCGCTAAGAGAATGTATACAATACTTAATTTTATCTATGTACTTCTCTTTTATCACAAATAGTTAAACAGCATTTCTGGGTTTATAGATTCATGAGAATATTCTTGATTCTCATTAGTATATCCTATTATTTCATGCTCTATTCAGTTTCGTGCAGATTTTCATATATTATTGTGGACTTATTGTTCGGTATAACATCATTGCCAAACATGTTTACTGCGAAATATGTCCATCGTTTTGATATCGTTATTGTTACACAAATTCATATGAACTAAGGAACAATCAAGTGTGTTACTTTTGATATTCTAACACATATCTTTGATATCTTTGTAACATATAAGCGACATTCTTCTGCATCTTTACTACAAATGATCAAAAACTTTTCGGTTGCTAATATTTATATATCTTAAACTACAATGTTGATTTCCAAGAACCTATTCAGTTTTCAGCTAATTTAGCATCAAAATCCTATGTACTTGATAAAACCAATTCGCGTTAAAATTGCAATTGAAAAAAAATTATAGCTATCATCATCAAGGAAGATATTTAGTTGAAAGACAAATTTTATCCATTAGTGAATGATTCTAAAGCGTTTTTCAGCCATTTGAATATCAAAGACTCACTTGAATATATCTTACTTTGCATTACAGATATATAACGAACCGTACTGCTTTTAGAGCTATCGCTTTCGAAAGCATTTTAATAATCCTCTTTCAAGATTCCGGAGCAAATTTTCTTGGAATTAAAAGGAGTAAACTCTTTTCAGTGAAATATTTGTCCCAGGTACTCATTCACGCAAGTATTCATATCATTATCTTCCCTCATCACGCTTAATATACATACGTACTTATTTGCCCATCTGAAAGACTGTATGTAACAGTGTTTGCAATGATTCTCATTCATATCATGATAAGTATCGTCTAAGGATGGTAGATATATATTATATTTAATCCTATTTCTGATAAGTAGGGAAGATAAGGTATGTAAAATCAACTATTCTTATCAAGGGTACACCAATAAATATGCAAAGGAGTTGTACTCAAGACTCATGTACACTAGTTTATCCACGTAAAAGAGTCCCCTATGTTATTGAATTGTTTCGTTTCTCTCATATTCACATTAATTTCTGTATTCTATTTGCTTACATCCTATTTGAAGTTCTCGTCTCAGCTTGTAAATAACTAAGAGTATCCTTATATATCTATAATATTCTTTTATTCTTTTACACATTTACTTTTTTTAGTTATACGACTTCGGCCATGCTGGAGCTGATATGAAGGGATTTTAGTCGAGAGTTATTTATTTAATCCTTTCCTATTCTATCCGCCTCTTTCGCCGAAACTCTAAGTTGCGGGCACCTAAATACACCAACCGGTCATTAAGCGGTGGTGGGACAAACACAGACACAAAGAAAAACACACACACGTACATGCATGTATACATACATTCATTTATACATACATGCACACATACATTCATTTATACATACATGCATACATACATTCATTTATACATACATGCATACACCACCCCATATATGTATATACATACATATGTGTATTTACACACACACACACGCACAAACACACACACACACACACACACATATACAGATAAGAAAAAATGGAGCAACAATTAACGATAAGAAGTTGATTATTGGTTTTAAATGGTCATTGTTTAATTGTATTTAAAATAACATTTACAGCTGTTTCAGTTTGCTATTTTTGTGTTAAATTTGCATGAATCTCGTTCCATGTAACAAACATTGCCAGAATGATTTAGAATTTATCAGAGGCATATTGACAGGAGAAAAATATACATACATACATTCATGCATACATATATATATGTGTGTGTGTGTGTGTGTGTGTGTGTGTGTGTGTGTGTGTGTGTGTGTGTGTGTGTGTGTATATATATTTAATTATATGTGTTTATTTTATCCAAATAAATAATAATTCGGATAGAATAAAT
>NC_068982.1:31196733-31197610 GCF_001194135.2 Octopus bimaculoides
TATATATATATATATATATATATATATATATATATATATATAATGCTTATGTACCCGACAGGCACGGTACATAATCTATATTTTATAGTCCTTTTGCAGACCTCGAAGGACCTACTACCATTGATAAATAAGTATAATAATACTCTCACTCAATAAATGTTCTATAAATAGAATATTTAAATATTTCAAGCTCTAAATAGAGGCGTCAGTTTAATCAATTGAACCTTTCGTTTTGAGCAAAAGTTTCAAAAACTTAGTGAATCATTGTCACATCGCATTTCTTCGAGCAAGTGCAGTAGTCATACCACACAGGATATTCTTAGTTTGGGAAGTAAATGCTGAAACTATAAAGATACTGTTTTGTTTCCTGAAGTGAAAGATGAAACAAAACCAAATTAGCTTCGTTCCTATTGTCGTATAAGTAGAGGAGAACAAATCTTGTTGGAAATATTTCACAAGAAGACAACACTTCAATTTTAAAGCTAAAATCGTCATTAAATGGAAATCAAGAAAATTATTACTTCGTGCTATAAATTATCAATTGATTGATCAATGAAATAAGAACACAGAAAATATTAGGATAATCAAAATGCAAAATGCCTCCTGACGAATGAATGGAGACCATTGTTATCCCTTTTATAAACTGCAAATTAATTGATGAAACTTCACTATCAAATGTTGCTTAGAAGATATGACAAGAATTCAAAAATTAAAAACAAAGAAACACAAAAAATTCAACAACTTCCGCAACTCTTTAGCAATAAAAGATTTATTTCCCGTTTAGCTTTGATTTTTCACTTTATGATTGCATAATCTTGTATTCATTTAACGTAGTGACACAATATTTATATATATATGTGTGTGTGTGTGTGTGTGT
>NC_068982.1:31197620-31225762 GCF_001194135.2 Octopus bimaculoides
CACACACACACACACACACATATATATATATATATATATATATATATATATATATTTTATTTAATGAAAGCTATATTATGATAAGGACTTCAACTATTTTAATCAATATATATAATTTATTCGCGTTTAACATGTTTTGTTATTTTATCAACTATAGATGTTATCTCAAATGCAAAATATAAAAATATATGAGCTCGCACACAAACATAAATTTGCCTAGATGCACCTCCGTACGCACAGAGACACATAACACACATATACATATTTAAGTATACGACTGACATATCTAACATCCATAAATATTATTTAATAACTTACAGATGTCTTACATTAAGCATATATTTATTATTATTTGATAAATAGAAGTTAATGCTAAAGTGATCGTGTGTATATCCGGTCAAGGAAACTTAAGTATGCACTGATCAATAATTCACGAGTGTTTCCTGGCATAAAATTTTATCTTTCGTTATTAATTTTTCATTCAATCAACGAAATATATGAATAAGCAAATATGCAAGAGATTTTTAAAAAGATTTTAGAAAAGGCTATGTATTTATATGCATATGTACACAAATAAATAAACATACGTAAGCATACAAATGATATATGCATCACGATAAATGCCATTGCGTACGTGTCTTTTTTTTCTGTTTGAGCATATATGCGTGTGTATATTATGCGTGCAGTATATGAGCACATAAACTGAAATAAGTACAAAAATAAATATATAAAATAAATGGCATGCACACCTTTAATCAATAAGCTTTATTTCAATCAGAATAGAAGTCTAAAGATTCATTGAACAATAAAAATTGTTAGAATTTCGGTTAGTTTTGTCAATAAATTACTAGAGGTCAGATTTGTTGGTTTGAGTTGAATGATTTACTGTCAAAATCGAGTCTAATCTCGTACTTTAGGATATTACAGATTTCATAGGAAGACATCTTTAATAATTAATGAAAAGACATATTTGTCTATTTTATTAATATTATGACAAATTTTCTTACAAATCAAGTTGAGATTTGTTCAGCGACAACTTGTGTGATATTTCTAAAAGACTCCTGTCTATAGCATAAATAGTTTGGGGCTTTATGTAAAATATTCTTCCGTATCTCATGTCCTGCTTTTGGCCATTAATAGATTGTCTTATTTTCGTTTTTTTCTATTGTCGATTATTTCACTTCTTCTCCCTCTCTCTTTTTTCTTTGTCTTATCGTTATCTCACTTATTTCTTCATTCATATTTTTGCTCTATTATTTCAATTAGCGATGGTATTTCGCCCGTCTTCACGTTCTAAGTTCAAATTCCGTCGAGGTCGACTTTGCCTTCCATCTTTTCTGGGTCGATAGATTATGTACCAGTTGGGCACTGGGATCGATGTAGTCGACTAGTTCCTTCCCCCAAAATTTCAAGGCCTTGTGCCTCGACTACAAAGGATTATTATTATTATTATTATTATTATTATTATTATTATTATTATTATTATTATTATTATTATTATTATTATTATTATTATTATTATCATTATTATTATTATTATTATTATTATTATTATTATTATTATTATCATTGTTATTATTATTATTATTATTATACAGAAAAGTATGTGTTTACACTATTTGCACACACATATGTATGTGTGTATGTATGTATGTAGGTATATGTGTACTTACTCTACTGGTGTCTTTTACCCGAACCACTAATTTACGGGGACACACCGACACCGGTTGTCAAGCGGTTATGGGAGGACGACCTCACACTCACATACACACACGCGCGCACGCACGCACACAAACAAACACACACGCATATATATCTATACATATATAAAACACAGTTTGTTTGTCTGTCTTTGTGTTTGTCAAGTCGTTTAAACTCGAGATCCACCAAACTTATTTTAATGAAATTTTCACCTTTCACCATTAGATTGCAAATTTACCAGGAATAGTCCTCAGCTTAAAATATTTAAAAAAAAAAACTTGCGTGCGTTTGGACAAATATCGATAAAATCGATAAATTCTACTTTTTGCAAAAATGAAGGTAAAAGTTGCATGCGCGAAAGCTTTTTATAGGAGTAACCGATTTTCTTCAAGCGTTTCGCAAAACTTTGTCATGCTGCGAAGTTTATGCAGAGTGGTTAAACTTTCTCGAAACACGGCACCATTGCACGAAAAACTTGAAAAACTGAAAAAAAAATCGATCTTTCCTTAAAACTCGAAAATTGAACTCTTAATAACTTCTAAAATCTGCAACCGATTTTGTTCAAATTTGCTGCCAAAATTTGTCACGCTACGAAAATTATGCAAAGTGGTTTGATTTTTTCGACGGCAGCCGTGTTGCACGGAAACTGTGAAAAGCAGTTAAAAAGTGTATTTTTTGTTGAACTTGCAAATTTAACCTTTAATAATTTCTGTTCGCTACAACCGATTTACTTCAAATTTGCTAGGAACATTAATTGTGCTCAACATATTAGTTTCAACTATTTTTTTCTCAAGGTCCTTTGTACTTACGGTGAAAACCCGCGAATGATTGAGCTGAAAATCGTTGTTTAGTCAATAATTTGTGCCTTTTGCTACTCATTTGCTCCAGATTGCACATCAACATCAATTCTGAAACAAGAACTGTTTGAAGCAAAACATTTCCGCTTTAAATGGGGAATATCCGCAACTAAATGCGACGAAAACCATTTTTTAGCCGAAACTTCTTCAATTCCTAACAGAATTTCTTAAAAGTTTGTATGAACACATTTAATTCAAAACGCCCTAAATAAGTAGTTTAAACTGGTTTTTGGCCTACACTTTCTAGTGATTATAGTCATTTTCCACCAGATTCAGTTAAACATTCCCACTTATTTCAATATTTTCACGCTTTTACTTAAAAATCCTGTTTTTACTGAAACACATCGTTTTTTAAGCAATCCATGGCAAACTACACGTGTGAAATATAGTTAATAATATTATTTTAAAGATAGCTCGAGAAATTTCTTCATCTTATTTAACTGGATCCAGTGTTTTTTCAATGCAATTAAAACACACGTGCATTTTCAGGGTTTAATCTAATCTGTATTCACTATCGATTTTTTTGCATACAAGTTGTGTTCGGAAAATCAATACCTAGTAGTTTATGAAAGCATACACGCAATATGAATCAACAAAACCTGAAGCTCAGTTGCAGAAATCGCACCTTGGTAATCATTTGATATTGCATTCTTTTTTTTTATTTTAATCGGCCTTTAACTTCTGCAAATAAATTCCGGCATCAGTAACCAAACTTACAGCCATGTTTGAATAGCCCAAACTTATACGTCTTATCCTATTTACCTTCCATTTCAGTTTTTTACGTAAACATTATTTGCAATCATTATAAACATTTTTGCTTTGGCCTATAAGTAGTATTTATAGACAAGCTTGCCACGCACTTAAACCATAATTTAATTGCATAGCCCTTTTACCATTAATATCATTTGTAATTATCGTCAAAAGAATCTCACTTAAACAAACCAATATACTAATTACTACAGTAGCCATATTTCGGGCCCCATGTAATGCTGGAATGCATAAGGCGTAAAAATTTGTCACCACTGGCGTATAGGTTTACTGTTTAAATTTTTTTGTCGATCCAAAGATAACCATGCCTAGACAATCTCATTTTCAATCGGGCGCAACACTGCGCGAGTTTCTAAAGTGAAAAACAGGTAAACTAATGAAACGCCATAAAAAAAAAACTAATAGTAGGTTAACATAAAATGCTTTGAGAAGAGCTATTTCAAGAATAATGGCTACCGACAAACATCGTTTGATACGTCAAAAAATAACTGCTGCAGGAGCTGCTGCTGCTGCCGCTCGAGCAGTAGAGACTGACGGACAACGTACAGTCCGTCGGATGCGAAATGCTGCAGCGACTGCTACTGCTCGAGCAGCAGAGACTCAAGGACAACGTTTTTGGCGTCAGAGCGCTGATACTGCAGTAACTGCTGCTGCTAGAGCTGCAGAAACCCCAACTGATCGAGATAACCGTCTTGAGGGTAATATAATTCACAGAATTACTAGGCAGGGTGCTTCAAGGATATGTTCTTCACGATGGTCGTATGAGTCGTTCAACTATGATCCACATTGTAATATGCTGTTTTGACTGACATATTAATTGGTAGTACGTCCGTAATTTGCCATTACTGCTCCGCCTAAAAGTGGCCAGGAGAAAGTCCCGGAATGTGTCGCTCTAATGGAAAGGTTAAATTACCTATCCTCAAGGATGTCGAAGCTTCTTCTATTAGGTTCATTATCAGATTCAAAACATTACTTCAACAATATTGGAAAGTACAATTGCACGTTCCAAATGGCATCTTTCGGGGCAAACATTGTCAATGATGGTGGTTTTATGCCTACTTGTAAAGTACAAGGACAAGTTTACCATAGGATTGGACCGCCCTGGTCATCTGATAATGAGAAACTTCAATTTCTTCAACTTTAGTTTATTGGTGACTATCACGAACAAGCAGGAAGACGAAACTCAATTTCATTCAGAACCTGAGAGGAGCTTATACTTCAGCTTCAGGATATGCTGCACGCAAAAAACAGCTACGTTCAGTGTTTCAAATATACCTTAGAAGCATCGACCTCACCATTATTTCAATGTCATACTCAATGCTGACCAACGGCCGACCAGAGAGCATGCTGTGTGCTACAACGCACCTTCTTGTAATGAGGTCGCCATAGTTCTTCATGGTGAAGAGCATAACAAACGAGACATTGTTCTCAAGCGTTGTGATAACACTCTCCAAAGAATTTGTGAAACACACAGATCATATGATGCTTTGAAGCACCCACTGCTCTTCGTGAATGGTAAGGATGGATACCATTTCGGCATTCCGCAGTATAATACCAACAATTCCGACGAACAAACAACCATCAAGACAGTTTCTTGCACGGCCATTATTATTTCCTTCGTTACAGACGATTATCTTGATATTTGAAATATCGCCAATTCAAAGTGGAGATAACCGCTTCAGATTAACATGTGTAACGAAAAATGATTATGTACAATTGACGCCAGATCCATACACCGTAGTAGGTGCTGTAGAATCTGGTAACATCGTCAGCATCGAAATGATGTGGGTGGTCGTTGTGGACATCGACATCTTCGTCGTCAACCACAATATCCAAACATCCATGTCGTTATTCTTTTCATCATCATCATCATCATCAGCAGCAGCAGCAGCATCATCATCATCGAAGTTGTCATCATCATTGAAATCATGAATTTTATTTTAGAATTTAAAGAGAAAACAAAGACAATACGCAGTTGAAGTCTATCTAAACTCATAACAAGGGAGGTTATTGGTGTATGTCAATTGATGTAACATAACTTCAATAAACAGTATGTCGCTTTTCTTTAATTTTAGTGCAGTTGGTCTTTGACTTTTTGTGAGATATTCATTCATACGTTGGCATATTTAATTTTTATGCTTTTAAGTGCCATACCCCATGCTTATGTGTGCCATGTCACCGAGCATCTAATGCTTAATTATTCGTGTAGAGTAATGTGACAGGTTTTGTTAATGATCTGCTAGAAATTTTGCAGATCCATATTTATAATGAATTTATGGAAAATTGTAATTTTTACTGGAAAAAATTCAACACAATGTTTAGTAAAGCGCTGGGATAGTAAAACCCGTAACCCACGATGAAATAAACCTAGTTAATAGCAAAGAGTGGAATTGGGGAAATACACTGTGCACCTTTTATAACTTCAGATTGTTACTTGTAATATAGTATTCATAGAATATCAAGATGCATAGTGATGCAAAGAGCAAGAAAGAGAGGATACGGAGGAAGTAGATAAAGAGATAGAGAGATAGGAAGAGAAGTAGAAGAAGAGAAAAGGAGAGAGAAATAATTGCTGGGTGTGATATCTTTTGGTTTGGTTGTACAATGTACCTGCTAAATCATTCTAAATATTGGTCATAACGTTAATGGGTTTTGCTGAAAGTTACAAAATTGCTAGGAGGAAATATCTGGGATAAAAGATGAGAAATTGTAAAACAGAAATATTTATGAAATAAAGTTTTGTCATATTTCAATTATCGTATGTTTTCTAGGTTCTTGTCCCATAAACATTATGAAAGATTGTCACTCATTCGTATATTTCGACGCTGGAAACACGTGTACGAAAGTTTAAGATGCTGTGATTGGTAATATTGTCAGCGTAGAAGTGTGTATGATTAGATTTGAACAACCACAATTTCATTAATGTAGAGAAAGAAATTGAATAATGAAAATACGCCTGAATTAAAAGAATGGTGACCGAAAAATGGATATCAGCTCATGTTACAATGGAATCGTAAGGCTAAACTCAAGAATTTAAAGGTAAGCGAAGATGACGTTCATAACATTGGATATAAGTTTTACTTTATTGGAAGGGTTAGTGAGTTTACACTTTCTGAAAAAGGTATCAAATTTGAGTTAGGAATCTATACAGAAAGTTGAATGGCCTGGACAAGGTGAGATTCTACTCAATAATACTACACGGAAGGAGAGGAGATAAATTTAATATAAATCTATCGTTTTCGAGCTGAAGAGATTGTATAAGTTTGCAATCGCGCAACATACATATATGATGATAAAGCAACCAATCTCAAATGCATAGATATAAGAAGTGTAACTATTTGTGAGCAGACAATGGAATTAAAACTGCAGAAGAAATTATGAGTGCAATTAAACTTCCACCACAAAATTCAAGACGGACGAAAGAAAGCCACGAATTTGGCTCAAAGCTTTTTCAAATCTAAACACAAGCATATTTACTTCTCATATTACACGGTTAACATTAAAAAAATTCTCCGACTTTTAAAGCAGTTATATATTGTATTGCTGATGGTGAGTTACACAAATTACACTAGGAGGTGATTGTGCTAGAAATTGTATGCAATGGCATTCATTATTGTTCAACGTGCTTGCATAAATAGCACTTGCGGGCTTTGGCGTTCAAGAATTTGGCTGTGTTAAAAGTAACTATCCAAAATCTTTAGTTTTCCACTAAGGTTACTTTAAGGGCGTAGATATGACTAATTAATAGGCTTGACTTCTTGTGGTTTCACAAGCAGGTGTTGTTCAAGGAACTAATGTGAGACACATTATACCATAATCTTTTAATGTTCACCGGAATAAATATTTTGAAGACAGAGAAATGGTTGGTGACAGTTATTAAAAAAAAAAATCTCAAAGGTGACTTTAAATGCAATATACAGTGAGTTATAATTGCTAATTAGTGCACTCAGTTTTCGGTGAAAAATGTTTCGATACCTTTGCCATCGGCATTCGTTTAGGCCATATGTGTAAAGTAAGGAGAGATGTATTCCGCTGAGAATAAGTCATCTATATCGGATTACATCATGTAATTTTATAACAGATTGTTGATCACGTTGCAACCTACAGCTATGGATTATACCTTGAGAACCTAAAAATGTGTAAAAGTTATAATGGAAGTGTCTAAAACAAAAGGAAATAGAGAAAGAGAGGGTATGAGTACAAGAAACGAAAAATGTAATATTAATAACTTATAATTGCAGCTGAAAATATTTAGAATAAAGTGTAATTTTTTAATCTTTTCGGCACTATAGAATTCTCTTGAGAAGAGATAAATAAATAAAAAAATAAATAACCAAGCAAATAAATGTATATTTCTGTCTCTTACTAAAGTAGCTGTTTGTTATTTAAAGTTTTGTTCTGGGTCTAATTAAAGATATTTTGTAATCATCTGAGTGACATATTTCGTAATTTAAGAAATATTTATTTAGTTTACTACTCTAACATTTTCAGAAATGTCAACTATAAATTATATTTCCTTATCATTAGAGGGCCAATAATAATTTTCCAACAACTCGAAAGGATTTATTTTTATATGATATATTTTAACTTAATATTTCTAGCACATTCTCTCTATCACACGCGCGCGCACGCACACACACACACATGTATTTATGTGAATTTATTTGTGCATGTGTGTCTACGATTGTGTTATTGAGAGGAGCCAAAGATATATATATATAATTTTGTAATAATGTATGACACCCGTAATTGATGAAAATATTTGTTAGGTATCACACTGCTATCTGACATTTGACAAATGAGCCTATAAAACGAGAAAATTCTATGAAAGGAAGAAATAGCAATAACAACACACATACGAAATAGGTTGAAAGCATTTTATAGCGATTTATCCATTATTACTTTAATCATAATTATTGTTTCATATTTGAAGAGTTACATCTAAAAGAAGTATATGTCCTTACTTCTACCAGCTACAAAGTTGTATAATGATATTTAAATATTAATATCTAATTTGAAAATCTCGAAATAATCACAGTGATAAGATGCTTTGTTATTAATGCTACAATGTTAAGTAATCACATTATTCATAATCTCCGGTAACTTATGACAGAATACGCACTTTGCATGAAATACTGGTACTTGTATGTTATCAGGCTATTGCTTCATTGCTATGTTTTCTAGGATGCATGAATATTTTTTTAGTTAAACGCTGTATGTAACAGACATCTATAAAAACTGATTTTAAACACTGGTCATTAAAGAAAATATGTTCATAAATAGAAAAGCGGGATTAGTCAATCTAGTTTCAATCCTGTGCTGGGACATCGTCACGAATTGTTTACATTCTTTTACTGCCCATAGAAATACGACAAACAATCCGCTATTGCTAACAATTTAAGTGAATGAGATTAGTTATTTGCAAAATTTACATATTTGTGGTTACTAATTAATCAATTAACAAATTAGGAGTTCATTAACGTTATTTTAGCTTTCATACCGTGTGTACAAAACTGCAGCTTATCTCTTTCTTCTTGTCAATGAAGATAGTGTAAATAAAGCCAGGATGTCTATAATACATCTGTGAATTATATATCATCTCGGCTAAAATTCATCGATTATAGTACTATAAAGAAAATTGAAAATATAAAAACAACACACGAGCTAAAAGTAGCTAGAATGGTGCGTCAAATCTGCAAGTAGGCTTATCTGATTTGTCTACATTTTCTCTAATAATTCATTTAAAAACAGTGTCTCAACGAGTATTCAGTCGCTGATGAAATCTCGACACAAGATTTATACAAGTCTGGCTGATGTAAAATTTTCTGTTTGCGAAGAAACTGTATATAAAAGCCCTATTGCATGTAGTGTTGGTTAAAATCTATAGCTACATTCTAGACTACATATAGTTTGTTACATTAGATATTGTAATTATGGTATACATTTAATGGAGTTTCAAAACATGAAGCACCAGTATTTGTTAGGCTTGATCTAAATGTCTGACTATATTCCTTTTTCACATAAAGTCTTACGTAAAACTACTTCCTCGAAGCGTTAGCGAAATAGAAATAGAAAACATATTAAAAAGATTCAATACTTTTGTGGTCGAGCCTTGCAGCGCTTGAAATGTCTTAATTTTGTCTGTATCTGTGCTGTTTTGGTGACATTGCATAAAAATTGGACAGTAATATTATTCTCGTTTCAAATACAAGACTCAGCTTGGAATTTGTTACAAATTATTTTTGTAGATTCCGCCTAGAATGTATCTACGTTTATGAGATAAGGCCGGTGATGATTGATATTCTCAACTTGTTTGTTGTTTTTCCTGTTCTTCTTTAACCGCATGTCAGCCCTGATTGACAAGATATAATACGGCAGATACTTTTCATGCAAATATCAGTTTGGAAATATTATTCAGTGTATACAATTATTCAAAATCAAGACTGTAGGGTATTGTTTGTTGGATATGTAGCTTCTATTACTAGGAGGTCAGGAACTTTGTAAATGCATTCTAGTTGACGTCATCCTACGTTACAGTGACATGTGCGATTGTTCTGTTAAAATTTAAACGAAAGGGAAAAAGAGTCCTCTTCAAAGAGCAGTAGTCGAAGTGCGTTTCAACATGCTGTCTCAGAAATTTCTTCCCTCTTAAACAGATTCGCCAATTCTTGTGTGATTTCGACAATAAGATCAACGCTTCCTCAATTAGGAGGTGAAAGTTTCAATAATAGAAATACGATATGACTTGCGGTTCAGTGCGAAAGCAGTGGTAAGTAAAGCGTACCATGTTTTAAGTAGAAATAGTAGAGATAGGTGGTTTGCATCCATGAATATATTCGATTTTCTCCTTATGCCATAAGATTATTTGGGCCCTTATGCGAAGTGTCATGTGTGTAACATCGAGGTGATATTGAAGTTCCTTCTTCATTGTCAAAGTTTCGGCTCTATAAAGAATGATGTCTACACACAGCCTAAAGAAGGCCAGCCACTTTCACTTTGAAAGTTTTGACTACCAGAGATTGTGAAAATTGTTATAGACATTGCAAGCTTAATCCATTCGTCCCGCGAAGTGTTTCTTGAGGTTCTAGGTCAACTTCTTGACGAGTAATTGTCCGACGGATATTTGCTCGATGGACAACTGTCTGATGCCCGACGGACAACTGTCTGATAGATATCTGCCCGATAGAGACAACTCCCCGATAGATATCTACCCGACAGACACTTTCACTTCATCTGTATCTGTCATTCAGTTCACTTTATCTGTCATTTGGGAGAATCTTCGATCAATTACAAGAAAGTTTGTGCCATGAAGCAGATCAGGTCATTGATTACTTTGAAGGAGCTTACATCGGTAGAATACGACGGCGTAACAGAGGCAACCCACACTTTTCTATTTGTATGTGGAACGTATATGACCGCATATACTATGATTTACCACGAACAATTAAACATTTTGGATGTATGGCATAACCATTTACAAGCGAATATAAGGTCAAGTCACACAAATATATCGCGTTTTCTTCAGGCATTGAAGACGAAACAAGCACTTAACGACACGATCACCAACCAAATGCTGACAAGACATCAGCCTTCACCCAAAAAGGAAAGAAAATATCAAGATTCAATGAAAAGAATTGCAAATATTGTGGAGGATTATGTAAATCGAGAAGTGATGGATTTCTTTAGAGAAATAGCTCATAACTGAGAGTTTTAGTTATTTTTACTATTTTCCAAATTACATTATCGTTCGTGACATTGTGAAATTATCTGTAAATTATATTGTTTTTATAAAATTCAATGTATTTTCTTCGTTTTTGTTGCTAAAGTTCTACCTCTATTGCTACAAATAAAACATAAATTTTATATTTTGTACTTTTATTTAACCGTTGAAAAAATTTATTAGTTTTTTCTTTATCTTACGCTTTGACAACTAAAGGGAACTATTATAATTTTGGCTTAGTTAATTTTAGTATTTATATATTTTAGTTTCAATTTACTTCAAAATTATCGGGCAATTGTTATTCTGGCAGTTGTATTCTGTCGCGCATTTCTCTATCTGGCAGTTGACAGTTGGGCAATTGTCCATCGGGCCGTCAGGCACTTGAACATCTGTCGGGGAGTTGTCCGGATACCGTTTCTTAATACCAAGAACATATGAGCTCCTTGTGCTGTGCACCATCCTTATAGAAAAGTAATAGACACTTTCAATTCCCATTGATGGTCAGGTAGGCAGCCTACTTTACTCTGACGGACAAGAAGAACTTGATTACAGTATTCGCAAAAGATATTACCAAGTCTTCCCGCTCACAAGTTGCTCGGCTATGAGAATAAGGTTATCAACTTAGTGAAGGTCAGAAAGATACAAACTCTACTAGGGATTTAAATGTTTCATCTTGATGGTGAGACATTTGACTTGCACGTAGTATAAACTTTGCCTAGGTCAACAACCTAGAAGCAGATGTAATACTTATTTCTATTAGAGGCACAAGACCTGAAATTGTATGTGAGTGGTAAATCTATTATATTGACTTCAATATTTGGATGTAAGGCAAATCGACCTCAGCGGAATTTGAACTCAGAACGTAGAACAGACGAAATACTCCTAAACATTAACTGAAATGACTCCTAGGTATTGAAAGCAGCTAATGTAATGTAGGTTTCGTACGGTACTCCCTGTTGAATTATGCTGGTTCTATTACGATATGACGTGGAACAATGATAAAGGATACGCATATATGTAAATACAACAGCAATAACGTTTGCTTCAATTTTGAAACTGTTTTCGGAAATATGGATCTACTGAGTTAACTTCCGTTTGATTTTTAGGTATGTATTTTTATCTTTTTCTACCAAACCGGAGTCTTAAAAGCAATCAGTAACGGTGAAAACATATACTAAGAAAAGACAAGAAAACAACACATGATACTTTGCAGATGTTATATTGATAGATTAAATCAGGTTTCAATTACTAAATAGTTTTGTCTGCTATATCAATATTCCACAGTTAGCCGTGATATCTTTTCTGTATGAAGGTAACATCTTCGCTAAATATTCAGTAATCAATTCTTCTTATTTACAAGGATACTGAGGTAACAAAGAAGATTAGCAAGCCGATTATCTTATATCCACCCAGGTTGCTTGCTAAACGGTATGAATCCTGCTTTCTTAATGCTAATTATCCAGTGATTATATATTCAAAACAACACGTTTAAATGAATAACTAACTAGAGTATGTCATTCGTATGAAGCATAAAACTAAAGTTAGTATTGACATATTTATTACAGAAAAGAACTAGAAAATCTAACTAGAAATAATTATGTGGTGAGTATAAAACAATTATAATCAATGAATAATATAATTTTAATTAGGTGAGCAATTTCAGTAAATTACTCTGGACTCCAGACATGTTTCTATCTTTTTCACGGCCTAAACAGTGACGTATAAACAAATATAGTGGGAAAAAAATACGATCATTTACATTTAGCTCTTTTTATATTTCCCCTGCGTCAGAAAACATCAACAACTTTGAGATTTTTTAATACACTAAATATATTAAATAATTCTTTTTCTGAACGACAATAAATGCAAATTATTCTCCATTTAGATAGAGATTCTTTAATTGGTAAATGCCGTGAAGCTAAAGCTTCACTGATGAGGCTATAATAAAACAGAAGAAGCGTATATTTAGATCTAACAAGTCCTTTCGGAAGGAAGTAAAATAATACGAGGCATTGATTAATTATTGTTTTCAGCTACGACAGTAAGTTTTTAACAATCCATATATTAATAATTCAACATTAACTGAAGAAGTTTAAATGATTGATACTTCTGATTCGCCTCAGACGTAATATTCTTAAATGTGTCGTATTTCGTCTGAATCATGTCCTATAATCCTACGATACTGTCTGACCTTTTTTCACTATCACTTCATATACAATATCAGCATGGATTTCACATTTCTGTAAAGTAATTTTACAAAATGTTTCATGCTTTCTTTTTTTTTATATCCAGAGTAAAGTATTCGGTGAAACACATATCGGATGAATTATGGGTGTAATGTAAATGAGAATGAAATAGCTTTCCTACCCCACAAAACACGTAGTTCCATTTTACTGTTTTTGTCTCACGTATTAACATTACAGTTCATCATTCTTGTTTTACATCGTTTTTTTGTTTTTGTTTTAAAAGGCATTATTTTAAATATTTCACTTACTTTCATAGTGCATATTGTATAATATCTTCAAATACCACCACTGCTGGCATCTCTTCGCATCGAACCTGTGACGGCGTTATTTCAATTTTTTCCCCCAAATAGATCCTTTTACCTTTCACATCTGTCTCTCTCGAGCAAGACCGCCCTGTCGCCTTCGGTACATTCCCTCTCTGATAACTTGATTCTAATTACATTTTTCATTTTTGTAATTTTTCTCTCGATCTCTACACTCATTTTATAGTTTATCATCGTTCGAATGTGTTTTCCTTTTGATACCAATTCCCGTTTTCCCTCGTTATTCTCTCCTGATGTTCCTGGTATTGGTGTCTCATCCCTCTCTGTATCTCCCTTACTTCTTGTTACTGATATCTCTCTTCTCTCTTCCTTTCCTTTCTGCGCACTTGCCTCTTCCTCCTCCATAGTTTTCTTTAGTCTTTCGCATTGATTCTCCTCTATATTTTCTTTTCTCTTCTATGGACTTTTGGGTGGTGAATTACCATTTCCTTCGCTTTTCTTCTTTCTTTTTCCAACTCTATACCTTTCTCCTACATTTTCTATCTTTTCGTTTACTTGCATTTGTACCTCTGCCCTTTTTCTTCCTGATTCTCTGATTCTACTTCCTTTTCTTGTTGCTGCGGACACCTTGCTTTCATGTGTCCCCTTATTCCGCAAAGAAAACATACAGGTGGTCTTCCTTCCACCACTATCCTCAGCCTTTCTTCGTTCGGCAGTATCAGTTCCTCCGCACTCTTATGGAAGTCTGGCAGGCTTATATGGACCAAAACATCCAATCCAAACCTCCAGCAGTTCACCCCCATAATTCTTGGTATCTTTATTATCTCAGTGTCTTCTTCTGTGCTGAAGAGAATGGCTGCCACCAGCCGCGCCTCATCAATTTCTGGTGGAACTCTACCTATTCTTACTCTGGTCGCACGTTTACCACAGTAAGTCGGTAGCAGTGCTCACTCCGCTGATCTCAATGGCACAGTGGAGTATTTTCTCGCTTCTTCTTCACTCACGAAGCGTACATCCACTGTGCCATATTTCCTTCCTCTTCCTCTGGTATAGAACGTTACTACGTTCTGAATATCTTAATATTGGACAAAGGAGAGGAAGGAGTTCAGTTGTTCGCAGGAAAGTGAGGTCACATAGATACAGTCATCGATATAAAGACCGTATAACTCGGGAGTGGCACCAGTAAATTGTGAGAATTGTGAGAATATTTGGGCCTCAACGTAGCCAACGGACAGGCTCGCATAGTTGGAGCCCATTCTCGTTCCCATGGACACTCTCGAGACTTGTTGGTAAAACTCCCTTGCGAATGAGAAGCAGTTGAGGGAGAAGACAAGTTCGGCCAGACGAAGAAATGTGAAGGTGTGAGGTTGAAGTTCAGGCCGAAGGTCTAGAAAATTTTATTAAGCGCAAAAAGTCCTTTGCTGTGTCCTGGAATGACTCACCGGTTAATTTGCTTGTCGCTTGGCTTGGTCTGAGATTCCATGTAAAACTTGCACGAGGTTACGAGCAAGCGTCTTAGTATAAGATAGTCTGAGAAGAGCAATCTTCTCTTCTTTTTTTGTTTTGGGGAAAAAAGTAGATCGGAGAGCAGTGGCAAAACCATACATCATGATCGCAGCTTGTCTCAAAGGAATGAAGTATTTACCTTAGAGCAAGTAAGGAGGAATATACCATACTAGTGTTTCGCTAAATGTAGGCGGGGGTAGGGGGTGGATTTTCAGACTGTCAAAAGAACAGATATATAAAGGAACAGACGATGTAAGATATCGTTTAATATGAAAGTAACCTTCACATCGCCTTCACAGCAAAGGACGAGCAGTGGTCGGGACAAGTTTCTATGAACCTGCAACTTCTCATTTCTCTTGAAGAAGAATAAGCAATCGTGCTGGTATGTTACATGCTGAGTAGAAAGAGAAAATAATTGGTGTTGCAGTGAAGAATGCCTTTCTGTGAAACATGCAACGTTAAGCTACAGTAGATGTCTTCAAACCCATTAGAACCATCATAATAAGGTAATAGAGAAAACGCACAACAGCGGAACCTACAGCTTCTAGGGAATCACCAGTTGTATAGCCTCATGAATAGTAGAGGAAATGATCTTGTTCACAGTGCTAAATATATTCACATTTGTGAGGTACTTTCACGAAGGCCAAATGAAGGATCCTCATTCATGTTTGAGTGGGTTATCTATATTCTTTTATATTTATGCCATTTCATCTACACACGCTCGCCCGTATATGGGATATTTAAACATTCATTTTCATCACGCAGCAAGTGAATGAGTTGGTAACATTATTATTGCGTCTTTGCGTTCAAATTTCACCGAATTCGACTTTATCTTTAATCCTTTCTGGGACGATGAAATCAATACCGTTCGAGTACTAAGGGTCAAATGTAATCTTGTTGCTCATCCCCACAAAATTTCAGGTCCTGTGGCTATGATATGAAGAATTATTATTATTATTAATATTGTTATTGTTGTCATCGTCGTCATCGTAATCGTCGTCATCATCGTTGTCGTCGTTGTTGTTATTCACAGTTTTAAATAAGTTAAAATCACATTGTTTTTCTTTATATAATATATTTTCATGTAATTTAATTTCTTCCACTGTTGTTATTTTGTGTAATATCTTCCGTCGTGTCTTCAGTTAAATTTCAAAACATTCTAGGTTATAATGCTGTGCCTAAGAATACTATATTGTGTTAAATGTATAGATGTAAGCTGCCTGCAGCTTTACGTATGTTCTTTTTTATAGTGAACTATCTATATTTGCGGAAATAAAATGAGAACAAATTTTAAAATTTATCCGCTCCATATACTTCATACATTTGTCAGAAACATCTCAGTCTCCTAAAGAGCAATGTTTTTCCAGACAGAATTTCTATAGAGATGTATTAGTATTCTTTCATATTCAGTTTTTAATGTATAGATGGTTTAGTCTGATATTCCATTTTGTTTGCGCAGTCACAGCCCAGTGTTCACTGGTCGCTGCATCCGACATAATTTTTTTGCTTCGCATTGACCAAACAATATAACTGTCTACTTTGCGTATATTTTTAGACAGGTAAGGACAAGTTAACGTGAAATAAAGTGGTCAATTCTCTCCTAATGCTCACTGCATAATCTTAATTTTATTTCTTTTTTTGCATTGATTCAAATTTTTCAACTAGTTTCCGAAGTGTTAAAATTGTTTCGGTATATAGACCGCTAAGGATTTGCTAAATCTGTCTTTATTGACATTAATTCCAAGCTTTTAGGGTCATGCGGATATTTACATCTCTTTAATCATGCCTCCTTGTCCAATTTATTGTTTCAGTTTCTCTCCCGTTCTTGTTTTTATGCTTGAATATTTCCCATGTGGTAGCTAAGTTTATCTGTAATATATTATTTTTTATTCTTTTATCCTTTTACTTGTTTCCCTCACTTGACTGCGGCCATGCTGAAGCACCGCGTTAAATATGCTATCATTGATGTTTGGTCCCTGATCCACTGTATACATGACTAAGAGCGATTCAACTATGACTTACTTCATACAAGAAATTTTCTGATTTCCATGGCGGCAGGATTTAATTTGATGAAAAATTTATGGCTACTCCAACCATACTTGGCGATCGAGGGTTCCTCACTGAGACATATGCTTGAAATGTTGGAACAAAGCCATGAATTTTAAATGCGTTGGGGAAGGTTATCGCATCAAGCTCAGTAGTTAACTGGTACGTACTTTATCGACCCCGAAAGAATAGATGACGACCTCAGTGGAATTTAAACTAAGATCATAAGGGAGTGGAAGATATGCTGCTAATCATTTTGTCTGATGCGCTAACGATTCTGCCAGCGCGCTGTTGTCTGCAAACCTATAATAAGCATATCTTACACATGAGTATTGCAAATTGATCCCGCATTCATCTATTGTTTCATCTGTTTCATGGCCATGAGTCAAGTACTGTACATTCCAATTGATAATAATCATTCGGCATCGGCATGGATTTCGTTTAGCTGGGGTTTTTTTTCGGTTTTGTACTTCCTATTTTGATAAGATTGGATTCAAACTTCGCTTCTTTTCTGCAACAATAAATTAATTAGATTACGTTTGTTGGTAGTTTCTTAATTATAGATATCTTTTCTGCAATATTGGCTTCACTTTAATATACTCCAGTTATTCTTTTGTATATTAGCTGATGGATGATTACAGTACAATAAATTGGGAACTTCCTAAGACAAATGAGTGGCATCTAATACGCGTTTTTACCTAGAGCTGTTCCATGTAAAATTTGCGCTGTTTTACTTTTACTTTCGTTTCTTCTTTTATATAGATTAATTTTACCGAAAATTACTTGAGTTCAAACTCGCTAACCATTGCTGTCTTCCAATTCATTTTGTTGTCTTTTTTCCTTGATCATTCTCTTCTTCTTTTTCCACCTTTTCGTTATTATTTCTACCAATATTTACCTATATTATTTATCATTAATATTTTAAGTATTTGCAAGAAATAGAAACGTCGATATTTTTGTAGTAACTTATCCACATATGTTTGCTGATATGATTTGATTGTTGTTTGCTTCCAGAATATCTTGTTTTTATTGACATTAAATTTTAGCTATTTTTTGTTGCACGACATCTAGATTCCAATTACTTCAAATGAGAAAAATCTTACATATTTTCCCAACTTTATATCAAATGTTCTCTTTCGTCTGATATTTTAGTGAAGATTAAGGCGGTGAGATGGCAGTATCATTAGCACGACAGATAAAATGCTTAGGAGCATTTAGTCCGTCTTTATGGTCTGAGCTCAATTTCCGTCGTCGCCGATTTTGCCTTTCATCCTTTCGGAGTTCGATAAAATATAAGTAGCAGTAGAGATTGTAATCAATATAATTGACTTACCCTCTGTCCCAAAATTTCTAGCTTTGTGCCAAGCTTAAAACTAATATTTTGGTGGAGTTTAGATTATAATCTGATTCCTTGGGAAACAAGAACAGCTTTCATCAATACAACCATTTACTGCATAAATCATATCAGTCACTCTGTTGATATTCGCCTAGTTTGTTTCACAGGCTACAATTATTACATGCAGAGTCCTGTTGTTTTATTGTTTGTAGAGTTGATTGTTTGCGTGTAGCTTAAGCGAGTATTTGAATTGAGTAATATTCGCCAAATTTTGGTCAGTTGTGTTTTCTCTATTGTTTTTTTTTATGTTCTCAACGAAATTCTGGATGCCCTGTTGCAGTGTGAGTGTTAACTCTGTTTGCTAATATGTGATTGTATATTTTGCTGAATAAGTCCATGGGAACTTCAACGGTCAAAACCTTTTTGGATTTTCATTCGTTTTCCTTTGGGTTGGATCTTGTTTTGATCTAATGCATTGTTTGGTTTGTGTGGTTTCTAAAGTATTTCTACTGTCCTTTCAGGACGTATTTATTCTACGTGTGTTCTATGTATTCCTGTTGTTTTCATTCTTTCGTGAAGTCTTGTGTTTTGGCAAATGGTGGGTTCTGTTGTGACACATCCATTCGTTTGTGATAGGTAATCTTTTATGTGAATATGTGCTGTCGGCTTTGCTTCACTTCGCTTTCCTTTGCTTTTGTGGTGTCATATGTACTTTGAATATGAAGGATACAGTTTCGATGGTTCTATTGTTTGATGGCAAGTGTAGCCTCTTGCTTTATTTTCAATCTTTATTCATTTTGAAGTTTATTCCATTTTTATGACATTCTTATTTACACACACACACACACACACCTACGCACGCACACACACACACACATTTAAGCTTTCACTTTATGAAAGAAAACAAAACAGAATAGAAAAAAATAATTGAATTACAAGATATAGAAAAAATGTATGATACCAAAAATGATGGTCTGACCACATGCCAGATCTCAGGTAGAATAAGAGAAGTGGAGAATAGGAGAAGTGGAACGGGACAATCGAATGTCGAGGCAACGCTGGGTCGGGTGATGTTAAATGTAGCAAGAGGGATGGTGGAGTAAAGAGAATACACAGAAAGTATGAGAGTGACGAAGAGGTAGTGAAAAAGAGAAAAAAGGAAGTGTAGAATTATAAAGAGGCAGAAAAGTGAGAGGGAACTAGCGACTGGAGTTAAATTAGAGGAGTAGTCTTGTTTGTGTGTGTGCATGAATGTGTAGGGTTTATGTGACAGTGCAATAAAGGTTTCTATGCGCAATGTTTTTCCATGGTGAATTATGGTGTAGATGATGTGTGAAGGGGTGATAGGTTGGAATTATTATCTTTGGTTGAAGATAAGAGGATTTGTGTGCCAGTTTCTCTGTTTACGAGTGTGTGTGCATATGAAATAGTTAGTTATATCAATGTGCTAGTATACTACCTGTTATGTCTACTCTGCTTGGATGAGTTGATCCACTGGATAGTGTGTGTAATTTGTGACGTGGGAACTGAAATGTGGAGCCAGTATGAAGTGGTGAATATCGTAGGATGGAATGCAGAGGTGTAGGATGTCAATAAGTTATCACGATCACCGCATTCATAGCCGAAGAGTATACACACAGACATATTCACTCACGCATACACAACACTCACCTACGCACGCGCGATCACACACGCACAAATACACACACACACATACACACACATATTGTTTATGTATATAAGTGCATAAATATATACATACATGCATGCAGTGTTTCCTTGGCAAAAAATGTGTCCTGTGACATTTTAAAATCTCTTTGTAATAAACACTTTTATGGAATTCTAAAATTGAATAAAAATCTGAGAACCTTTAGAAATTCTCTTCGCGTTTACACGGAATAGCGTTTTCAGAAACTTTGTCTTCACGTACTTTCCTAGATAATATTTTGCACTAGAAAATATCAATACATTTGTATTTTGCAATTTGAAAATTTTCTCCCGACCGACTTATTGTCAAACAGGATTCAAATATATATACTCACCCGGCCAGAATATAATATTCAGGGTGTTTTTTCCGTGCATTTGTTTTTCTTTTTTGCTTTTGCAAAATGTACTGGCGCATTATATACATTTCGTAGCTGAAAATAACTTCTACGTTATTTCTGCATAAAATCATATTTACAGCTAGGATAGTATTACTGTCTCTTTTGGACTTAAGTACTTGAAGCCAGTAATTGATGGTGAACGTCATATAAATCTACCAACAATTGCAAATGAAAACGTATACCATAGTATGATTTCATCTTTTCTATACTTCCCCGTTCATATTGAAATACACCCACGATAGAATCTTTCACTAGCTCGGCATTTGCAACATTTTAAGTTACCATTAAAAGCCAAATAATTGATTCATCACTTCAGAGAACTTTTTAAAGCCAAATTGAATCGCAGTTTACAAAGTGCAATTGGTGTATAATTACTTTCATGATTAACTGAAACATTCTAGCATATTTGTTAGAGGCAAAGTAAGACATTTTAACTGTTGTTTAATGGTTTCTGAAGAAACAGGCTTCCTTTCAGTAGTTTTAAAATTTATCAACACTTGATACAAGATTGTCTTTATTTTGTAAAAGAGTCAGGTAATCTAGTCTGCTACAAGTTGTACATTTAGTATGATTAGATCATGTCTCTTTGCTGTAGAACCACTCTGTTAGGAGTGCCCACCTACTCTCTTAATACTAAGCAAAGAAATAGGAAATTTCTTCTTCTTCGGTATCTTGCGGATTTCAGAATATGATGTATTTATTTCATGGAGACAAGTAATTTGAGTTTTAATAGCCACATCAGCATGAAACTTTTCTTTGAAAGTCTATGTATTATAAACGAAAATAAGGCTATTCAATATAGCTATCTCTCTTGTAATTAGAACCATTTGCGCACAACTTTTGATCTAAACATTAAAAGAAATTTCTACTACACTTGACTTTAAATGGAATCTAAAAATATACTTCTAAGTATTTTAAATAGCTCTTTCAAACTTCTTAGTATATAAAATCTTTCAAAACAATCCCATCATATATTTTCCATACGTACAATTTTAAATTCTCCTGTCTTTCGTGATATATTTGCCCTTAAGGATAAACGATATATATCTATATGAAGCTTCGCAATTTCGATTTGTTTTCATAAAACTCTGTACGCAACTTTATAAAACGTCTCGCCGACAAAATGGTACAAGAGAAATCGTATGAAGGAAATGCCACAGTATTTGGAGCAAATAAACTCTTAAAACCGACATATTCATCACTGTTAGATGCACCATTTTTACAACGAATATTTGGTATAGTTAACCCAGATTACATCCTCACGCACATACACAGGCGTATGCACATATACACGTATCAGTGTTGTTTCTGTGTTGTTATAACTATAACTTAATTTTTTATATATACAGACAATTTGTTTTAGAACGGAAATGTTGCCAATTATCTTCAAGTGCTAACATTTTGTTTAAAAGAGTATATATATATATACATACATATCTTTTATCTTTTATTTGTTTCAGTTACTAAGACTACAGCCAAGCTGGGGTACCGCCTTGAATTTTTTAGCCGAATGAATCGACCTCAGTACCCAGTTGTCAAGCAGTGATGGGGGACAAACACAGACACAAATACACACACATAGAAATATATATATATATATGACGGGCTTCTTTCAGTTTCCGTCTACCAAACCCACTCACGAGGGTGTGGCCAGCTCGAGGTCATTAGGACACGTATTGCATCTACCTGCGTTCGACTATCATTAAACAGTTTTTAAATTATTAAAGGAGCTGTATTCGACTATTATTAAATCATTACAACTTCAAATAGATATGCTGAGAACTACATTCTTTCGCGTTTCACGCAATACCATATATAAATACATATAAGCGTATACACTTATATCTATGTGTTTGTTTGTGCATGTGTATTTGTATATTCTTTCGAATAAGACAATTCTATTGCTACATATGGTTTTTTGCTATATGTCATTTCTGGGAAAAAGAATTTTTTTTTCATCTGTCTCTACGTAGTTTGATAATTAAGTTCCCACGAACAAACAGAGTCTAATAAATGTTTTGTTTTGCAATACACATTCCTATTAATCGTATTTTTCTAAGTTGAAGCATTTGAACTGAGAACAAAGATTTTTAACAGATTCTGCAAGGGACTGTTTATGGGTCTTTAACACGCCTAGCATTCTACTTCTTTGGAATGTGTTTTCATTTATTGATCAGGAACTAGTGAAAAGCCAAATTGCTCTCATTCAGACTTGGTTAATATCTTTTAGTAGTAAATTCTGATCACATCAATTAAGACAGGTACGCCCGATTTGAAATATCTATTATTTACCTTCATCATTTGACAACTGATGGATTATCTAAGGAAAAGACATGGGATTTCTGAACATTTATCTACTTGTGTGCTCGTATTTAGATCAATAAAATCTGTTTTACGTGAACTGGTGTAAAGATTCCAATAGTAAAAGTTTGATGTATAAACAGACGTATATATTCAGTAAATAATATTGATAATTTATGAGCTCAAAGCTTATAAGCGATCACCATGTATTAACTAAAGAAAATACCTCGACGGGATAAAATTGGCCTTCCGTACGCATGGTGAACGATCTCTCACTTCTACACATTAGTGATAAGTGTACTACCATTACACCAACATACCCATTCACTTCTTCCTGTTAGATTTAAGAACTATAATTTCATAATTTTATTTTTTTAAACAAATAGACATGCGTGTTTTCTGCGATGATTTGAGAAGAGGTGACGAGTGACAATTCTGTAAATAATAATAATATTTTATTAGATATTGACTCCCTCTAAAAATATGGGCATTTACTGCAACTTTCCATGCAAAAATGACTTTGTTTGTATCAATCCATTATACGAAAATACACACACTAATTATTTCTTATTTAAAAAAAAAATAGCATTACTCCTTCACTTTCATGAGTGTCTTCATTTCAAGAAAGTCCTCCTTAAACATACATGGGCTCATTCAACTTACTAATTCAATTTTTGTGTTCTTAAAATTACTCAAAGAATTCAATAGCATTACAGATTATTTTTATTAAAGATATATATTAGTTGTAAATAGTTGGGTAATATCTAAAAGACAAATGTATCTAGAATAAACTGTTATCTGTGTATGTAGAACGATATATTCGGTTTTTCACGGATTTTCTTGAATCTAAATTTACATCCGGAAAATCAGCAACCCAGCTAATCAATTACCACTTCATAGGACTTGAGCCTAGTATATACCATCTGTGTCTTTCGTAATTCAGTTATAGCATAATATTTTTTCCTGATATGTACGTGTGTTTCCCTTGCCCAGTAGGCGTTACTGGTGCTTCTACTTTTCATAGCAGTATTCTAGTAGCTATTTAAAGATATAATACTCGTACGTTTGTTTTTACAATGAACAACGTTTGGAATGTCTATATTTAAGGAAACTTTTATTAGAATATAAACATATATTCTAACTGAAATAATTATCTAGAGTCCTTTTTTTAGATTAGATTAAACGAATTAAACAAAAACATGTAATTAAATATTTACTTTTGCTTTATTTCGCATTTTCCACTCCTTTTACATAAGAATTCTACGTCGAACTTAAATTTATTGATATTTTACCCGCAAAGTTTTTGATATTTTGCCTTCAACTCTAATTGCTAGAAAACGAGTAGAAATACTTAACTTTTCAATATTCAAAACCAAGTTAAATATCAATATTTTGAACAAAGAGCAGAATCAAGTATCACGATTATTAGAATGTTGAAGTCTGTAAGATTTGCTTCATGTCATGAATTTCGTTTTTGTAGTTTCAAAATAGATTGAAGAAATAAAAATAGCAAACTACGTTTGTAAAAAGGAGAAAAACATTATGAACAAATAAAGAAAACATCGATTTCACATAGAGATATCATGAAATTCTTGACAATTTTCTATATATCTAATTTCCTCCCCAGAAAACTGCGCTGTAAATGGTATTGTCATGTACTGTGTCAAAAAATAGTCTGTGATTAAGTTTGAATATAATCTGGTAGCAGTGACGTAAATATGCAATAAAACGAGCATTTTGTGTCGATGTGACTCAACTATTTATAGCCAAAGCTTTATGTGACTAACTCTTATTTATTTTTTTAAAACAGCTAATATTTTCTTTTGGCCCATTTTCTTGTCACTTAATGTATTCTTCAAGGATTGTATAAAAGGGAAGAAATAACGTATTCCGCTTTAGATTTTGGAAGATAATATTTCTTTTAAATCTGGGAAACTTGACAATGTAAAATTCGCATATATATATATATATATATATATATATATATATATAACTAGAATGCCCATAAAATACAAGTGCTCACATATTCATATAATCCGTTCAAGGAGAAAAAGTATCGCATTTCTAAAAGCCTTACTTTTATTATTGCATATGAGTTTAATATTAACATATTTTTATACGTTTTCTCTACGATTTCTGTATGTACTTAAGATGATGATGCATTAATTGTCACATAATTATTAGTGCTGAGGCAAATTTCAAAATAGTAATAAAATATATGGATAATTAAATTAAATGACTTTTGTTATAGTATATGTAATGATCCTAGTAAATATTTCATCCACTAAAATTAGAACGCGTGATAGAGAGAAAGCCATTAGCTTTCTAAGATCATCTGGTCACGAAAGGCAAGGGAGATAACGGCGAAATCATAATGCTTTAAAAATAGAATTGGAGCATGAAGTCGATAACTTTCGGCGTGTTATGGACACATTACATCCCCCAACAGAGTACAGGCTTTCTCGTACGTAGCAGACCTCGGAGTGACTGGGAAGATAACGATTTTGATAGAACACTATTCACTGATAATTAGTCTAAAATAATGGAAAAGTTTTCCAGAATTGACTAGTCTATAATGAGCCTATTGCTTAGCATGATCTTGCATATATAATGTAGTATCCAGAAAAATGTTCAGTGAATTAAAATGAAACTCCAAATAAGACAAAAATAGTCAGAATTCCCGATAAAACTTAGAAAGTAGAGCGATTATACCCGAAGAAATGCACTTAACTATGTTTTTTCAGGAAGTAGTAATTTTCTCATATCAAATTTAGTTTACAGAATCGACCCTAGAGAAATTTGAACTTAGAACGTAAAGCCTTTTAGCATAATGTGCTAAGATTTTGCCAGCTCACCACCGTCTTAACGTCATTATTAGTAGATTATATTTACATATGGAGTAGGCAGGCAGCTGACGTTAAATGACTTTAGACACGATGCAGTGAATATCTCAGAATAATCTGAAATTGAAACATGTGTGTCATCATTATGTCTCATATCTTCTGGGTCAATAAAACAAGTAGGAATGAAGTACAATGGTCGATTAAAGTGGTTAGGATGGTTCAATATAAGTTTGCTACTGTTTGCTAATTTATTCTTTATAATTATGTTTTTGAATATCGAAAATTGCATCTATAAATATATCTCCGAAAAAAGTATCATTTCTAGAAATTTCGCAGCTCTTTAAAGCATTCAAATGGAAGAACTAACGCATCATACGTTACTTATTCCTCACTTAAAGATATATTTTAAAATTTTCAAATATTTTATTTTACTTGAGTACCGTTTAGTTAACCAATATTTTATTATTATAAGGTGGCAAGCTTGTAGAAACGTTATCACGCCTATCAAAATGCTAAGTGGCACTTCGTTCATATTTATCTTCTGAGTTCAAATTCCGCTAATGTCTACTTTGCCTTTCATCCTTTTAGCGTCGATAAAATAAGTGCCGGTTGAGCCCTGGGTCAATGTAATAGACTTACCCCTTCTGCCGGAATTGTTGGCCATGTGACAAACTTTCAAATCAATACTTTGCTATTCCTGATATTTTCAGTTTATGCATACTCATTATGATTTTCTTTTCAAAAAAAGTTTAGTAGAGTCGACAATCGTCAATAACTGCAGGTAATATTTTCTATGATAAGAGCGAAATATCTTGCGAAAAGTAGACTTTGTAAGTTTATGAATTATATAAACTTGCATTATCATCTGCAATATTATATCAAAAGAGTTTAAAAGAAAATAATGAAAATGATAAATAGCAAGTTAACATGTATAGACTGATTATTGTTATCAAAACAATACGTATTTGAAGGTGAGTATTGTCAAGTAAGTGACCTCCAGTATATTCATGATATATATTTCATCACAATTACGCTACATGAATGAAACGTCGATTCTTCATAATTTTAGAACAGGTTGCAAAAGACACAATACGAAAGACATTTGCCAATGCTCTGCTAATTTCACCGTCCATCAATCTGTTATAGAAACATTGTTGGTAACCCCAGCACAATTCTTGGTATATTCATTTCACTTATTTATCCATAAAATGTAAAGTATATGATAAAATTAGTGCTACGAATAAGATATTGAACTACCTATACATGAATATATTTCTGTACTTTATGCCAATATATGTCTAGATAGCATGATATATAAATATTAATATGCATTTAGAGGTTATGAATATGTCTCTTTGTGTAACAATCTCTATATATGCTTGTCATTTTTCATGTCTTGTTAAGCGTACGTTTAATTTATACATATAGAATATACCACATGCGCTCTCTCAACCCCTTCTTGTCTCTCTACCTCACTTTCTCTCTCTCTGCACTCTCTTTCTCTCTCTCTCTCTCTTTCTCTGTATACATATATATTTTATTTATACATATATATTCATTATATGTCTGTATGTATATATATATGTCTGTATATGTATGATATATATTCAAGTATCTGTGCATATAAGGTGACGTGTTCGTAGAATCGTTTGAATGTTAGATTGATCTGCTGCAATCGTTTTGGTTATATAATCTTTCAGTTCAAATCTTGCAAACATCAACTCTGCGTTTCGTCATTCATGTACTGAACTTAATTCGTCTTTCTTTCATTATTGCATTCTATCATTGATTTGCTCTCTCCCGGAACAAATGTCTGCAGTCAGACCAGAAGGAATGAGGTTTCCGCAAATGACATGTCCCTTAAGATCGCACTCCATATTCTTGAGATGATTACAGTGTAGTCCGTGGGCATCGAATAGATCATCTTCATGCATTCATTTCCTCAGGCGATATAGCATTAACGGATGTTTAACAGAGGGTTGTTTATATCCCTTTTGACCAGTGCGAAAATTGATGGGGTTATTTGGGTATTTCTGTGTGAATTTGGTAGTCAGGAGGGGAAGGAATGGTAGTTATATGTGGATGGAGGCGTGTAGTGATATTGGACATATTTTGCCATTCAGTCTGCTGATGTCAAAGATGGGTTGTATCGTAGTATCCGTGGGCATCGGGTGTATGTCCACGGATACTACGGACTAAACTGTAATCATCCCAGGAATATGGACTGTGATCTTAAAGGACATGTGATTTGCTGAAGCCTCCCTCCTTCTGGTCTGACTACAGACATTTGTTCCGGGAGAGAGAAGATCAAAGACAAAATGCAATAATGAGAGAAAAATGAATCAAGTAGTAGAGTGAGTTGTGGAAACACGCGTAGTGATGCATTAAATGTTTATAAATACTAACCAATGATTATTGTTATTTCTACAATATATCGTGTATATATGTAT
>NC_068982.1:31226253-31234376 GCF_001194135.2 Octopus bimaculoides
CACACACACACACACACACACACACACACACACACACACACACACACACACATATGTATGTATGTATGTATGTATGTATGTATGTATAAATGTATGTACACACGCACATGCAAACACACACTCACAAAAATTACATTATTGAAATAAGAAAGTCTGAGATGAGAAATTCTCGGCTAAGCGGAAATAAGTTATGTCTCTAGAAATGCGTCACATCGATCGCTCATTATGCTAACATTCTATTAACGCACTACCCCTTTGATTCCAAGTACGATTCTTTTAAAATTGATTTAACTGCGACAGTTTCTTCTGGAAGAGATCGGCCAGCGAATTTTACATACCTCTCACATGTCTCAGAAATATTTTTCGATTATTTGTGATCTGAAATTTCTTGTCTACAATATTACGTTTTACATTGGGAAAAGTGCCCCTATAGATCTGTGAGATTTAAAAACTATACCATATCTTCCATTGAGTTCATGTTTATCAATACACTGAGATAAAAATAATCCCCACAGAACACCTGTCCACGGAAATCGAACCATGTCAAGACAGCCGCACTGACAATTACACCTACGCATTTCGGCTTATTTTCCTATAATTCGAATTATCGCCCATAAAGTGTCATTATGCAGCCTACTCTTACTTTCTTTGTCGGGAAATGGGAGAGATGAAGGTAGGAAAAGGACAACTATCCTAAAGGTTTACTATTACATGTGGGCCTCTAAGGAAGCGTAGAGGGTAACTGTCCGCCGTGAGGTAACTCTCTAATTGTGCGAATACGTGCAACAGAATGAACTCTACAAAGGCACGAGTGGACTAGGAGGTGATGTTCAATGCTTGCGAAACATTGAGGGACGCAATTCTTAATATAATGTGCCTTCCAAAAGTGAACCAAATTCTCATTCAGTTTCTACATAATTGAAAGGGGTTACATCTATTTTCCTCCTGTAACTTTCAACAGAGTTATAGTTCTCCAAATATCTTCAAGAAAGTTTATATTTTCTTCAACTTTGAACTTTATCAAAATCTGAAGATGTCTCAGCTGTAAAGAAATTCTTAAAGTGAATCGTTCTTGTGTTTAATATTGAACTTAGAAATAAAATACTGAAATTTATGAATCACTTATAAAAGCAACAGAAAATTTGATGTTACTCCCTCATGAATGTTGTACGCAGGTTATATATATATGTACAGACAACCTAAAGAATTATTTATAATCTACAGAAACTCCTTAATATGAATAAAGTTGAAGTTGTATGAAAAACATTCTTCTATAACTTTCGTTGCATCATTCTTTAATTTTTATCCACTACCCATTATCTGTGCGTTTTTAAATGCGATTAGCCTGGAGAAAAATATGAATTGTAAGGAGTGTATATCAGGAACATGTTAAGTTGTTCATGTTTAAACTTTGGGCATTTTAAAATATTGCGATTTATGTCAATAAAAATTATTTAATCTGAACAGACATCAATCATATAATTCCTGTGGAGTAAAAATTGATTTTCACTGAATAACAAGATCCCAATTTTCTTTACTTTAATGAAAAGTGTTGGTATATTCTAACATTGTCTAAAATATATTTATAGTTACATATATTATTATTCACTAAAACCAGATTTTCTTTTATGACTAAGTTGTGTCACAGCATCTTTCAAGCTTTCAGAAAATAAGCTGATGTTAGCTGAAACTTACCGACGTGGCTTCTCAGATATACAAGTGTCCCTCGTTATGCATTTGCAAAACAAGTAACACTTGTGTAATTTATCTCTTTTGAAATAAATTAATTATCGTGAGACCATTTTGTGTTACTAAGGAGTAAATATATCACAAAATGATCCTTTAAAATAAAATGAATTTAACACCCACCATATCTTCAGAAATCATTAAAGAGTTTTAGATACAAATATATCTAAGCACATATAGCCTTTAAGAAATAACAATATGTAAAACTATATTTGGAATACATTAAAACGTTAGACACAAAATGATATGACAGTAATTTTTGTATTTCAGAAAATTTAATATAATCAGTCTTCCGGGGGAATAATGTCTTCGGCACGCGGTCAGAGATAGTAGCCTACAGTGGAATATATGCATGAGTTATCAGGTCATCCAATAAGTTCTGCCTCAATTTTGAATAAAGAAAACAAGTGATCAAATGTTATATTTAATTGAAATTTAATCATCAATGTACTTTCCCTGATTATCTATGACTTCCTTCCATCTATTTACAAGCTTTTTAATCCCATCAATGTAAAACTCTTTTGGTTTCAAAGCGAACAACTCTGAAATGTCAGTTTCGACCTCCTCCTGGCTTGCGAAAGTCATGGCCCCCAAATGATGCTGTAAACTGCGAAACATGGTAGTCTGAAGGAGCAAGGTCGGCAGAATAAAGTGTATGAGGAATTTTTTCCCAACCAAGCTCTTCAATCTTCTGTGATGTGATCTTTGCAGTGTGGGGCCGGGCATTGTCCTGATGAAACATTTATGCAATCCAGAAAATTTGCACCACTTCAATAAGATCACATACTACCGATTGTGTACTGTCATTCGAGTAACATCTTTCCTATAGAGACACATACCAATACTTTGTACCCGATATAAAAAAATAGATGCAGTATAAACTATATGACAATTTACAGTAAGACGGAACAATTTTATGTTGCATACATGTTCACAGAATCTTATTAACTCGGTGTATTTGTATATATTCACAGATTAATATTCGTTGATAAAGTTAGTGATATTACGTTTTATTCAATATTGGAAAATCAGGAGCAGCAGACTGTTTTACTCGGCTAGGGGGAATTTTGTATAGCATGATTCATTATATGTAAAATGTTACAAACTATTCCCCCTGTCAATAAAATTTCTTCATTGGATAACGTTTACCTTGAAGCCACAGTCTCCACAACAAGAGTGCGTTTTACTGATTGATCTCTATCTCACTTCTATGTTATACATGCTATAAGCAACATATGCTATCAGGAATATTCTGCATCACAAGGTTCCTAGCTGAGAGGTTGAACGAGTATATTCAATCATAAATCTGCTACCGCATATGATACCTGTAGAACTTGTACATATTTCTGCTTAGAACAAACGTGTTTCAATTTAATTTTTCCAGAATCTAGATACGGGATATACAAGACATCTTTTCAGGACGTACGAAACGTAATGAAATATCACCAGCTATTTTGTTTGATGTTTTGCAGTTTCTACATTCCATTGCCCTATAAATTTTGTGTTATGCGGCAGAGAGACGATTACTCAAAGTGGTATAATCGATATTGCATGGCCTGATGAAGAGATCGATTCATACTAAAGCCAGCATAATTTATGATAGAAGTGACCTTCTCTGTTACCAATAGCTAACTACTTTCTTCTTGAGGCCGTTCATCTTATTTCTAACTCTTCAGTATCCGCACCTGAGGAACTAAAATATAAACAAAAGTACAATATATGCTAAAAAGAATTTATATACACACGCAAATACATATGTACACACATGTGTGTGCATGTGTGTGCGCGTGGATGAATGTATATTTACTAGGTAGTGTAGTTGTGTTTCATCAAAAGAAACTAACTTTTGCAAGAGAGTTATGATGTTAGCTCAACAGAGATGGACAGCAGAAATGGTATATATTCTTTTCTACTCTAGGCACAATGCCCGACATTTTGGGGGAGGGGGCCAGTCGATTAGATCGACCCCAGTACGCAACTGGTACTTAATTTATCGACCCCGGAATTTGAACTTAGAACGTAAAGACGGACGACATACCACTAAGCATTTCGTCCGGCGTGCGAAACGTTTCTGCCAGCTCACCGCCTTAGAAACGGCATATATTAGCATAGAACAGGATTTGTTACTGTCAAAACACTGGAAATGTCTGTCTAATAAATCAGTAACACATACATAACCAAATTAATGAATTAATAACCTTAAAGGAAAAAAAAAATTCCCTTCTCTTATAGTTGCAAGTTAGTGTGATTTCATATGAGTGTGACTGGATGGATGTTGATAGTTTGTCTTACTGCGATGCAGAAAGCTTTTACTCGGCAGAACCGTTTTCACAAATATATTTTACTTTACATATGGATTCTATCCCTACTTTATAATTTTTTATATTACTAGGTCTAAAGTAAATGTAAGAAATTCTAACTCATTGTGGATAATAATCCTAAGCATTTAACCTTTAGCTAGTTCGCTGATCTATTTATTGTGAACTTTCCAATCGCTGATTGTATCATTGTCTTTGTATACTGTTTATGTCCACCAACAATGTACAACTATTGAGATTTGTAGAAACTTTATACTTTTTCGTTCGACTTATTAACTATGTGTCTTTCTTTGGCTAATCTGGATGACTGTTGAAATCAAAGCCTCACAATGTCTATGATCCCTTTTCAGAACTCGTTATTGAGGGCTTAGATCCATGAACACTCGAAATACTATAAAAACATAGCTCACTATCAACTAACTTTTAAAACTTGCCACACCATCGTATGTGAACCTTTTTGCGGACTAACATATTAATTTACTGTGCTACTGACGATAGATTGAAGGCGCATGACTCAGTGGTTAGAGCGTCGGGCGCTCAATCATAAGGTAGATTCCCGGACCGGACTGTGTGATGAATTCTTGAGCAAGTCACTTTACTTCATGTTGCTCCATTTTACTCAGTTTTAGAAATGAGCTGCGACGTCTCTGGTGCCAAGCTGCAACGGCCCATCCCTTGGATAAAATCAGTCGCTAGGAGAAGAGAAGAATGATATTCATGGGTGACTGCTGGCCTTCCATAAACAACCTTGCTTGGATTGTGCCGTTCTAGGTGCAATCCCATGCTCATCCCTGAGCAAAGGGGCTCTTTACTTTTTACTTTACTGATTTTAGTGCTAGTGCTTTCAATTAGAAAATGAGCGTTGCCCATAATTTCTTTGCATATTTCTTCGTAAACCCTCTCACTACTACAAACCCGTTTTAAAAGTATAACCTATGACGTAATATTTTTAGTTTTGAAGTTATTTCCGAGAGGTCAATAAAAAAAAAATGATCTCCTTCAAGCATCATTCTCTCAGAATTAGAAGGTTGGCAAATTGTGGTGTAAGTAAGTCATTAATAATCCCTAGAATTCAAATTCTATTCCGATTGACTTTTTTAATCATTTTTTATCATTTGACTTTTTTTTTTATCGTTTCTGAATCACTGATAAAAATGTTCCTACATTATTTGAAGTTCTATGTCTAAAGCTGAAATAAGACGTTTATTATTAAATGTTGATATATTCACATCAACGACTCTGATAATTTGTTTAATGTATACATGAAAATATATATATAAATGCACATGGTAATGTAATGCCGAAATAAGCATTACATTTTATGGGTATTTATAATTCGAATGGAAATTGCTATATTAAGAAGTAATAAGATTTGAAAATGTATAGTTGATTTTATTAACTCGATCTATATTACTGACACGTAAAAATCACATTTTTTTTTACTTTCCCTGCTGTATGCTATATGAATATTATTTTTTATTACGTTTATGAAGAAAGAAGCATTGTAAAAATTGAAATTGTATGACTCACACAAGAAAAAATATACATACGTATTGTTAAATAATTGTGTAGGAGAGGGAAATAATTGCTAAGTGTCTTACGTATCCTTATTTCAAATCAGAAGGGAGGACACCAGCTGTTTTTGTCCAAAATAACACTGTCTATTATCACTACGGACGGGCATGTACTTACTTGTGACTGTGTGAGCGCGTGCGGAGCTCCTGTATGGGGGTCTTAAAAGACATGTTAGGGTCCACAATGAGCAGAACTTACTTGCAGGTATTGGTGGTGCAAATCAGAGGTGCAATCTGTGTGGGTGTTTCTTCAAAACACTGTCTGGTTTAAAAAGCCACATCAAACGCCATGAAAGGTCTAAGGTGTAGGTGCAGGAGGTGGTCAAACTCTGTGTAAGGAGTAGACAATCAATATATATATATATATATATATATATATAATTAATATAAACAGCAGTTTGCATTGTTTCACAAGAAAGGAGAATTACAAATGTCACTTATTGCGACTGGGGTGGTAGGAAACACCTATATTGTTGCTAGAAATAAGAGCTAAACCGCACTCATGCTGTAGTTAACACACATTAATGAAAACATTGCAAATTGCTGCTTATATTAATTTTATATATACACATTAGGAAATCGCTAAATCATCCAGTTATTTGGTTGATGAAAACATAAATACTAAGAGCCGAAGTAGAGCTGTCTCAACTGATGAGACAACGGAAATTGCCAAAAGTGACGCATCAATATTAAGAATTTTTGATCGCCACTTTTCGGACGATTATGGTCCCTGTTATTGTATATGTTTTCACTCATTTTCATTAACTACATTAGACCGCAGTTTAGATCTAATTTCTAGCAATGTAGGTGTTTCCTAACGCCCTAGTCGCATTTAGTGACATTTATATATGTATGTGTGTATGTGTATTTATTTATTTATGAAGAGGGAAAATGAGAACAGCACACATACAATAACACAAACATACACAAAATACACACGTAAATATTTTTATGTGCGTTTGTGTCTCTGTTTATATTTCGTCTTCACGAAATATGTGAAAAATTGGAATATACGAATATCTCCTGCTAAACTCATTGCAGAGAAATAACATTTCTTTACGTGTCTTCTTTTCCTCTATTGCCATCTTAATATAAAATGTGAGAGAATTAGATTACATATTGCAAATCATTGTATCTAATAGAATTTCTGTTGAGGACTGAGATATATAGTCTACCACTTTTCTGGATCGGTCAAGTTCTAATGACATTCCAACAGTATGGTAACTTTATTCTCACAGTGAAAACATCACTCTAGGCTATAGAATATTGAATTACTTTACATTTCTTCAAATTGTTCAGAATTGTAGATAAGAGTTATCAGTTACAAACAGAAGTGCGTTGCTTTACTTATATAACAACTTTCATTCTGCTAGTCATATTTATTTCCTAGACAGACAACGTTGTGTCCAAATAACCATCCTGTACCTTGCAATTGTGCTTGCTGCTTAACATTAACAACTGTTGATAAATTAGTATCTATATAGATCTTGACAGGCATATCGTCAGGATTATGACATAATATTTATTTAAAACCGAAGACTAGGAACAAAGTAAAGTATCTCTTGACAGAAATTATATGTAGATATGAAATGGCTGAAATGATAAAATATCTTCTTTCCAACTCATACGGCTTGGGTGAGAAACCTTTAGAAACATTTTGTTGTCAAAAGGGAGTTTTGCATCTTAGTTTCCGGAGCATCTGGGAATATGTATCAGATTTTTTTTTTTTTTTTTTTTTGCCAGGAAATGTTACCCGCAATAAACCAGCTACTACTTAACTTTTAATCTATTTGATTAATACTAAAGAAATCTAAGTCAAAGACCTTCTTCATAGATTCCTTTGATGCATTAGCGATTTTCCATATAGCATTTTAACCCCCACCTAAACATATATGCGAGGGCTTTTGGAGACATTTAGGAGTATTGGAAGGGGTGGTTATTATATTGGTTGAAAGGGTTCCAGTTGCAAGTTCGGAATGTTTTGAACCTTACAGCGATGAATTTTACTGTTATTACAATCTTTTATCTTTTATTGTTTCAGTCATTAGACTGTGGCCATGCTGGAGCACTGCTTTGAAGGATTTTAGTCGAATGGTACTTATTTTGTTAGTTTCTTTTTGAAGAACCCCCAAATTACGGGGACATAAAACATCAATCCCGAGACAGACACAGACACAAAGACACACACACATAGATACAGGCACACACACACACACACACACACACAAACACACACACACACAAAACACACAAACACACACAAACACACACACACAAAACACACATACAGTTTCTGTCTACCATATCCACTCACAACGCTGTTGTCTGCCTGAAGATATAGTAGAAAACACATGCCCAATGTGCCACGCAATGGGACTGAACCCGGAACAATGCAGTTGAGAAGCAAGCTTCTTATCACACAGCTACGTTTTATGCAAACTCTGTTAAGGTAGAGCAACTCTTTTCTAAGAAATATATTTACCGT
>NC_068982.1:31234748-31241423 GCF_001194135.2 Octopus bimaculoides
GAGGAGGAGGATGGTGGAAGTTAGGAGTAGGATTTCAATGAGCTTAATGGCCGAAGGATCAAGTGAGTTGGAAGAGATAACTTCATGCACGGCAGTGGAGACTTGTTTCTCATAGTGTCTGGTTAAATTATTTCCTGAGTTGCTGCAGAAGAGAGATTTGTTGAGTTGTGCGATGCTCTTTGTCCACAGAGATTGATTAGCCTCACATAGTGACGTCGCTTCTTTAGTTGGATAAATGAAAGTGTTTTCCTGATTCTGGAAGGAATTGAGTTCCGATGTGGATGTGTTTCATCCTCTTTGTCACATACAGAATTTGACGATCCCCAAATTATAGTGGATTGCTTATGCAAATAAATCGACAGTAAATCAACGTGTAGCCTCTGGTGGGGTTCAATGTTGAGTTGTTCTTTTTAATGTTTAGCAAAACTGTTTTCCATCGGGTCTCTGAAATTCTGTTTTAGGAGACGACCTTGAATTGATCCTAACGGGTTAGGAGAACGATCCGTAACAGCGCTTAAGTCATACTCATTTCGTCTCTTTTTAACAGGGATACAGTTTGGGCTGCTGCTGAACGTGGTATCGTTCAGCGTCTGAAAAAAAATAAAACACTTGTGACGGTGAACACTGCAGATTATATCGCGAGTGATGTGACCAATTGTGAAGCTAGCGAAGAAGTATGCAGATTTTGTTTGATTTCTTACATTACTGAATATTTCAAAACCAATGTTGTGGTACTATGATTGAAGGTATGCTGAATGAAGTTGTTTGGAAGAGGAGATGGTGAGAGAAAGCAACGGCAATGAATTGACTTTCTTGTTAGTTTTATTGCGATTGGCGCACATAGCGCACACAAGGCGTTTAGAAGAAATAAAGATGTAAAGGATGTTTGCAGGATATCCTATATGATATAGTGACTTAAAAGATAAACGAAAACTCAATTTAAAGCACGTGTGGAATAGAACTGAGGCAAAGATAGCATTCAATAAAGTGTGACAACTGAAGCGAATATCTACTTTTAAAGATGCGAAATATTGTAATACGATTTTAGAGAATCACCTGCAAACAGAGGAGAATGAAATAGATAGAGGCTATTTCTTCATTGGTTCTTAAAAATTCCGGTTGTGACTTTTAAGAGTAGGAATCGTAAAGGAGACTAGCAAGCTCGCTTACTATGCTGCTTTGGGAAAACAGTTATAGAGTTGATTTGTTTCTTGCCAGATGTTGCATGAATACAAGTAATAATAATAAATCAACAGACAATCCTTTTAAACTTATAATATGAAACTTTATTTAACCCCAACTCTTAGTTATTTCAAAAACATACAAGCATAAATCATAAGACATATAATTGTGTAACTAGCCCTCACTACCAAAAATCACCAGCCTTGGGCTTTAATTTGAAAGGATCGTTGTTGCTGTTACCTTAGTACAATTTATTGGGATATCATCTGGTCTGTAAGGGTGGCTCAGATGGTAACGAGCTGAGCGGTAATTAATTTTATTGATTAATGACCAAGGTCAAATCATGCCAATCATGTTCGACATTGAACTTTATCCCATCATTGGTCCCAGGGAAATATTTGCTGCATTCATTTCAAAAGTGCACAACTATTCTAGCACATGATCTGAATATGTGTGTATGAATGAAACATAAATTATACATGGCGACTGACTGAATGAGGTATGCCTAAACACAAGTAGCGTAGTATGCAAAGACAACAAGAAGTCTTTTCGCTTTGTATATAGGATAGTTCACCGACTCGGCTAGATATCGGAGAAAACATAATCCAAGGAGACTGCTGACAGTCTGCTTTGGTGAGTGTTGTATTTATCGGAGATATAAATCGACGTAGGTAGTGGAGTTTCAAATGCTCATGTAGTCTTTCGTTAACATTTTGTTTCAAAGTAAGCAAACACTCGTAAAAAAGTAAGCAAGCATGAATTTGAAATAGAAACTTCAAGTATATACAACAAATACTATATACTATCCCAAGTACTTGTTGTAAACGATATCAGAATCGAAGACAATAAGCCAGAAACTTCTTGAGGTGTAACTGAAAGAGCAATTTTCCTCTCCACTGAATCGTTAGGAGATCAAAGCATTATTTATAAAGACGTACTGACGAACAGCTACTGTTCTCAGATGCTTTCACTTTTTCCTTTATGAATGCCTACACACACACACATCTACACACACATCTACACACACATACACGCACATTCACTCACACACACAAACTCACACACACACACCATCACATACACTTTCATACACGTTCATACACACTTGTACGTTATTAAATATTACTATTCTTTTAAAGAAACCAACGTTTACTGATGCTCAACCTTAGCATTTCGTTTACATGTATAGTTTCCATTTCATATTTATCGTTATTCTGTCAGTCTTATTTTTTTTTTTTTTTTGAACGTTTAACATTAAGTTCAGCATCTCCTTTATTTTCAGATATGAAATTGTAGACATGTAGTTAAGTAATTTGTTTTGATACTACAAACTAACTACTTTCAGTAAATTCGCATTTAGTGAAACATGTATGAGACAATGTAAAGCTATACTTTCCACACACATGCACACACACACACACACACAGACACACACACACACACTTTTTTCTCTTTCGTCATTTTTTCCTCTCGTCACTTCCTGTCGAACACGATAGACTCGAAACCTCAAAGACTTTTCTATTTCTCCCGAGCATCAAACTATTACACCTGCTGCTTTTCCCTCAACTTATTCTGTCTTTTGCCTTCTGTACATTTGAATAATATATATAGGAGTGGCTGTGTGGTAAGTAGCCTGCTTACCAACTACATGGTTCCGGGTTCAGTCCCACTGCGTGGCACCTCGGGCAAGTGTCTTCTACTACAGTCTTGGGCCAACCAAAGTCTTGTGAGTAGATTTGGTAGACGGAAACTGAAAGAAGCACGTCGTATATATATATGTGTGTGTGTGTGTGTGTGTATGCTTGTGTGTCTGTGTTTTCCCTCCACCATCGTTTGACAACGGATGGTGATGTGTTTACCTCCCGTAACTTTGCAGTTCGGCAAAAGAGACCGATAGAGTAAGTAATGACTCAGTATATCAAAATGTATATATAAACACACATTTTAATATACTGAGTGCAGCCTATCAAAATCTGTCGTGCATTTTTCATGCAGGTTTTAATTTCATATAAATTTTGATCAAGTTCCTTGTTATACCATGAAATAGAGAGTGAGGTGTACGGATCGGAGGTATACTTGAAAAATGTATGTCTCACGGGACAAGGATGAGCTTGAGTTTCGCTGTTATATATGATGATGGTGACTAATTCTTCTTTAGTCAAATTGTCTTTGTAATGTACTCCTTGGATTGATATGACAAATCTTGAGTGAGATGCAGAAAATTCGATGTTGTTTGTCGTTTGCCAGCCGATGTTCTGTACCATATGATAGAACATACACTTCGATGCATGGTGTTGCAGTAGGATTCTAGCTTTTTTCGTCATCTTTGTAAGGTGATCGAAATCAGAAGCTATCTTTTTGAGACTTGCTAAAATCTCCCAACCAAGTCAGATGTTTAACGTTATAGTTGAACTCAGATGGTCTTTAAATGCTTTACAATGGCAAAAAAGCTGTCATGGACAAATAAGAGGGGTCCAACAGGAATGAAAATAAAATTATAAACAGAATTCAAAATTTATGCACTTTTAACACATATTAAGCATGATAAGCATAAATAAAAGTCAGTTTTAAAAGAATGCATCCGATTTCACTCAAATCATCACACATTCCGGGACACCCTGTATTTACTCATCCTACTATACGGGGGAGGGAACACAGAGGGGACTAATTGCAGGTGGAGGCGTAGCTTCCGGAAGTGATCACGCGGTCAAACTCAAATGGCTGAGTCACAACAGTAGTTTGTGTTTTGTATGAACATTTTGCGTTATATAGTTGAGATATGGATAACATAGAAAGCAGACATGCTTCCGGGCCATGCTGCGTTGCACAGGATTGGAAACGTGAAACATCAACAGGGCACTTCTAGAGAATGGGTGAATGGATTTGTTGTGCCTTTACCCAGTCGCACACATATGCACATGGCTCGGTGGTGCGCGGGATGATAACATGAAGTATCGACAGGGCGCTAACAAAAATTTTAATGTTCTCATTTCCCTTGCCAAATAGTAAATGCGATGTAATTATAATAATAGGAAGGATATTACTAGCACATCAACACAGAATGAATACTTAAAGTAGTATACCAAACAGCAAAGTAGTGAAAATATTTTTCTGGAACATGAGAGAAAACTAAATGGGATGGGGCAAAATTTGAAATGCTGAACTTATGAACCAAAGATGAAACATCGATGATAAGATACCCCTCTGTTGGTTTACTACTATACATCCTGAAAACAAGCATTAGCATAGTGCCGTTACTTTAAACTGATTTATTACATAAGTAAATCAAATAAATTAGCTCTGTCAAAAAATTACCAACTTCCCTAATATTCCTGAGCGTATCTGCGTTCACCTAATTTCGGTTGTGCAAAATTAAAATAATGCCACTAAAAGGAGAAATTAGATGGCAGCTGTTAGAATAATCAAGTAAGTTCGTTGGCATGAATCGATAAACATTTTGATTGAGATAGTTTCTCAATTATAGTCTTATTGTTTGTGGCAGCGGAGCATTGTTTTCTTATATTATCCCAGAGTCAATCCTAATATTGTTGTGCGTGAGTACGAGCCCCCCCCCCCTGGCGAGAATGGACTGGACTACTACTTATATATAGCAGCGGTCTGAATAAATGAGCGAGTTCTGACGTCAAAAATGTATGAAAGATGTTGGAAGAATGTAGCCCGAATGCTGGAACAACGTAGCCCAAATGCTGGAACAACGTAGCCCAAATGTTGAGCATGTATGTGCCTAATTAAGTGGGGAAAGAAAGGAAGAAGTAAACGGTTCAACGCAGGAATGTGGTTGGTGGGGTCAAACCTATTCCGCGCCCATTCATTCTTTCATTTTCATCCGAAATTATAATGTATGTATTCATTAATTGTAATCTCATCCGCTAAGTACCCGACCCTTATTTGTCCCGAGTATTGTCTCCTCTTTGTTTTAACCCTTGTGATTTGATTAAAGTCATTGTGCTAGTTCCACTGATTTGTACTGGAAGGCTTAACTGAATGGGAGTTAAATATCGCCACTTGCTCGTTAATGGCGATGCGAAGATTTTGGAAGCGGAGGGGAAAAACAAAATAAGTTTGAAGTGTACGCGATTAATGTTATCGAATGAATTCGAGTTGAATTTGTTTTTTAAAATAATTGCATTTCTGCCGTGTCGTAGACAAGAAACACATTCCCCCTTCCTGGAAGTGGGCAAGGTAGATTTTCAACCTAAAATCTTTTTCCTTTTTTTTTTTTTAGTGCGAAATGAACAGCTTGTCGAGAGATGAATAGACGCTAATGGCGAGGCGCTTGGAAGAAGACTGCGTGGAACGCGGGCAAAAGGAAAGGGAAAGACAGAAGAAAGCAGAACAAAGCAGAAAAGAAGAAAATGCGGAGAAAAGCGTAAACTTTGCTTCGGCTGCTACCGTGGCGAAAGAAAACGTCTGCTTCAATCCGGGCAGACATAAAAATATACGACGAAGAGAGGGTGACGAGGTGGAAGTTTCACTTCCTGGAGAAACTATACAGAACGCAGTAAGAGAAACTGTGATTTACAAAACAGTGTCAATGAAATCGAATAGAATAAAACAGGCGACCAAAGAAACAAGGGAGAAATGGCTCCGCCCCATTCGGATGGATGTAACTATGGAAATGCGATACGACACCGTGGATGTGCGTTTCCGTACCGAGGAAAAAGCCAGACGACATTTAACGAACTTGTTGAAAACAGCCGAGGTGTCTCTGCTGCCCACATACCTTGCTAGACGCACTCCCTAGGTAAGGGAGAGGGAATACAAATGGAAATTGATGTTGCCTGGCTTATTGAGGCAATCTTAATGGAGGATAAAGTAACTATCCTTCAAGCCTACAAGTATCAACAGCAGAACTGGGTAGGACAAGCTTTAGAATTGATAATTCAGGCCGCCCCAAGAGATATAGAGAAAATTATAGACATAATTTCGGTGGGAGAGACGAAGCTAAGAGTGAACGTGGAAGGCAGGAAGCCCAGATGTTATAAATGCAGACAGAAAGGGCACATTAAGGCTGAATGTGTGCTACCGGCAGCAGCAGCAGCAGAAAAAGTAGCCCCTCACCGAAGGAGAAACCAGCAGCACCTACACCTCCGACAAAACCAGCAGAACCTCCACCACCGCCAACAAAACTAGAAGCACCTACAACTACGGCGAAAATCCAACCGAAACCTAGGAAAGCGGAGGATATACCCATACAAAACACCACAAAGACAGAGTCAAATGAAGACGCAGAGTGGGAGCACGTAGGAAGGAAAAAGAGAAAAAGAAAAAAGGCTCTAACTCCGACTCCCCAGAGAAACCTGCACATTCACAGTCCAACCAAACATCCACGCAAGCACTCACACAAACACACACAACTTCACAAACACATACAATCACTCAAATGTCTTTATTGCATCTGTCCTTACTTATCGCCTAACCGTCGTGCCGTGCCCCAATTCGTAGCTAAACAAGTTGGAACGGATGCTCTTT
>NC_068982.1:31241623-31258013 GCF_001194135.2 Octopus bimaculoides
TCTACGTGGACGGTGAGAGGGTGTGGTCTCTGCTTGTTGATGAGATTTCCCAAGCTTTGCCTCTTTTGGTGAACTGGAATGCTGGATCAGGCGTAGACCAGGCCTGGGAGCTTGGCAAGCAGAGTGTCGACAGGCGCTCGTGCTTCTCTCCCGAACGAGCAATGCCGACGGAGGGGGTACTAACTCGGTGTACTATAGAGCGCTGGTAGAGGGCAAGTATGATGACAGCCTGGTGGGAGACTCTGGGTTTCTATGAAAGTCAGCTTGCGAACCGCCATCGAAGGACTTTAGACCTAGCACCTGTGGGCAACTTCCAGTGGTCCCTTGCTTGGCTGTGCTTCTGAAGTGCCTTGCCAGTTCGGGATAAACTGGTGAGGCACGGCATCACGGTTTTGCCTACGCGCCCACGTTGCGGGCAGAGCAACGAAACTGTTCTGCATGCAATCTCACAGTGCTCGAATCTCTCGGACCTGTGGGTTTCTACCGAACGGGTACTGTCACAGACGGGGAGAGTACAGCTATCAGGCGAATCGATTATTAAGATTGTTCCGCCGTCTCCTCTAAAAGGAGAAGAGAAATTCTGCTTTCTAGCCGCAATAGCTACAGCGAAAGAGGTGATATGGAAGACGCGTGTAAGAGGTATCGCATCAGACACGTTCGTCTCCGGGCATGCTTTGGTTAACCTCATTTTATGTCGCGTAAGAAAGAAAGCAAATATGGAGAAGAAACGTTTGACGACAAAAAGGACGACGTAAACGGTTCAACGTAGAAATGTTGTTGGTGGGGTCAAGCCCATTCCGCGTCCATCCATTCTTTCCTCTTCATCCGAAATTATATTGTATTCATCCATATATGTAATCTCATTCGATATGTCCCCGACCCCTATTTGTCCCTATATCGTCCCCTATTTGTTTAACTCTTGTGGTTTGAATAAAATCATCGTGCTAGTTCCACAGTTCGTGTGTTGATAGTTCAAAGTCGGAGTTCAAAATTTACAGTTCGTGTTAGTGTATCCGATTGTTGGTTCTTAAAAGATTGTTGTTACGTTCCGTATGGTTACAGCCGTTTGTTTCGATTATATTGTTATTACACTGTTGCAGTGTACTCTTTAATCCATAAGGACATAACAAGTATAAAAATATAATATACTAATTTGTTTAGCTATGACACTTTCCATGGAAATATGTCACTAATATGCAGGTCATGAGAATGCTAAATTCTATGACGAATAATTAATTGTTTTCAAGCGTTTTATTTTCTCATTTCTAATTTTTACGTATCAGTCACTGAAGTTTTCTTAGTATGTGATACGTTGGAAATACTATGTATCAACACAGCCATATTCCCCTGTTACTTCAAACCATTCAATCATATAGAAGCTAAGAAAGGTAATATCAGGCAAAACATGGTAATCATTATTAGCCCAGTCGTCTAATATCCTGGATACACAAGATTTATGACTCACACCTAAATACTAAATAAAAATTGTAAAAAAACATAGCTGTGATTTAGACAAATTAATAACAAAAATAACTAGAATATATTATTTAATCCAAATAAATATTATAGAATATTTCACTTTAATTTCTTTTTTATCTGAAAACTTCTCATTAGTAATATTCTGTTTATATTCATTGTTGATCACCTCAGGCATAAAACAAGAAAGCTGGTTTCATGTGTGTAATTTATGTTTTACTTGCAGACTTTTAAATGTAATGAACATAACATGATTTAAATTTTGATTCCTGGAAGCAAGTCGTTGTCAGTCATTTTGCTCCTCGAAGTATATGCGTATGACTGTGGATATATATACACGTCCTTCTATGCATGCACGTATACGCGAATGTGTGAAGTTTATATTTCAATAACATGTTTCTTAATTAAGAATTGTTATAAGACACAATCAGATTGTAAATAAGATACTTCATATGAAATACCCCTTTGGTTTTCATCTCTTCTATGGCTGCTATAATTGTAACCTGCAACAGATAAATCATCCTAATTTATACACATTTATTAGATTAAAGTGTATTTCTCATTGTTTAATTGTGTTAAAAAAAGCCGATAGTTGGTGAGGGGAGGATGAGAATGAATAAGTCATAACTACACCTAAACAAAACTAACTTAATCCCACAAACAGACAAATCTTACTTGGGCAACGTATTTTTAATTTTTATAATTGCTGAGCTGTAAACTAATCTTGTGACTGGTTTTATATCTCTGTGCATATATACCGACACGCCGCTTTTATTTAGATTATTCTAGAGCACACTTGTTTCATATAATTGCTAGCATAAAAGCACTTAGGATGAATTTTAGCATTTATTTCTGTGAAATTTGTAAATATATATAGTATACATATTCTTGCTGCGTGATCCCTAATCATGAAACGATATAAGTGTGAATATTTTGTGTGGCACCTTCCGGACAAACAGTTTTGTTTCAACAATTTGTTCGTGCGTGTTCACACATATATGTGTGAATGTGTAGCATATCTTTTTAGTGGTCTGAATATAACTGTACAAATATAAATGTATAAATGTGTTGTTATTATTATTATTATTATTATTATTATTATTATTATTATTCAGTAGTTTTATTTTTATAACGTGCTTTCACTTCACTACCGAGCGCAGCTCTGTGCGCCTTGGGTATGTGCTGTGGTTTGCTGTGGTGCTCTTATGTTTACTGTATTGAAAGTGTTTTGCGTAGAATGTGTGCAGTACCCAGTAGTGCAATTTTCTGTATGTTATATATATTTGTAAGTCCTGGTGTTTTTGTTATGTATTTGTCTGAATATTTTTTTATTATACCTAAGGCACCTACTATGATAGGAATTGTTTCTGTTTTTAGATTCCACATTCGAGTTATCTCTATTTCCAGGTCTTTGTATTTTGAAAGTTTTTCCATTTCTTTTAGAGAAACGTTGTATTATTATTATTATTATTATTATTATTATCGAGTTTAAGATGGTGAACTGGTAGAATCATTAACACGTCGGGAGAAATTTCGCCCGATTTTATGTTCTGAGTTCAAATTTCCCCGATGTCAACTCTGCCTTTCATCCTTTCTGGGTCGATAAAACAAGTATCAGTTGTGTACTGGGTCGATGTAATCTCTTCCCCCTCCCACTAATTTCAGGCCTTGAACCTTTAGTAGAAAGGATTATTATTATCGAGCTATTTTCATTCAGTTGGCCAAAAGATATTCAATATCTTACACCGAACGTTTTTAGTATAACACTATAGTGATCCAGTTATAAATTTTCTTTCTTTTCTCTTCGACCACTTTTCCACCAAAGCATTCACACGAAGCGTTTCTTTTACTTTTGCAATTCTCGAATATTTCAACATTATCATGAAATAAAGATTGTAGCTTTGTCTGAAACTTTAGTATTTCCCTCGTGGAGTTCAAGATCATGAGATAAAATCCATCCCGTGTATACTACTTACGATGAAACTTCCTGAATTTTCAAAACCCATCATCTTCCGTTTCTTTATCACTTGTCCATAACATAAATCCCTTATTTTCTTTAGTTAAATTGATTTCAGTGTAGGTACCATTACATATTCAGCATATCATATTTGACTTGTTCCAGGCCACCTTCATTACCGGTGTCTTACTGTAATATAACATTATTTTCTTCATAAATATGTTACACAACTACTATTTTAATGAGAAATGTTTTGTCGTTATGTGAAGTAAAAACTCTATTACATGCTTGAGCTAGTTATTATAATTTCACATCACCTGTTTAAAAGAAACGTTGCTATGTGATGATATAAAAAATATTTGATTAATGCACATCATTCATGGGGCTACAATTAACTAATAGTGCACATCTATCAGACTTGTTGTTTCTTTTAATGGCTTCAGTGTGGTCCACATCCCTTCATACATTGTGCATGTACAAAGAGCCCCTGATTGATGCCCTACCAACTTTTTCTCTTTTAAAACATATCTACTGAAGCGGTTAGACTTTTTTCTTTGTATAGTATTAAAAAAATTGATCTTTTCTATTTTGGTATTAGACTATATCTAATCAGAATCAATATACTGGGTTGATACCTTTTCTGGGGGGTCTTTTCATCTAATTATCTATAATTAAATTGACTACAGGGAGAGTAAGGAGGGTTCTCGACGAGCCGTTACACATACAGTTCCGTTGTACTCACCGACTTTAATGTTAATTAGAGCCACCTCAAAAAACTGCTGCATGAATCTCAATAGTTTTTTTAAAAAAAAACTCCAGCTTTCTCTGTAGTCACCAGAGTAGTGTCAGGTCCTCCACTAACAATTATCTTCGATTTTATGTAAGCAATATAAAGTGAATTTTTCTTTGCCTACTTGGCAATGGTCTCTTTTAAGAATATAGCTGCTGTTGTTTATTATTGTGAGTACAATCCACATCTCATCCAATCTGAGTTTATCCTGATGTAACATTTCTAAGTCACTCGTTCAACTACGAGTAAAATGTTTCATTCTTTTCATGTATTCATCCAATTTCCTCATTCAGTTGTGTGCAAGCATACCGTTATATTAGCCATCAGACATAGCACGTTTGTGTATTACTTGATTAAGGAAAAAGGAAACAAACAACCATAATACTCACGTAGCAGATTCTTTCAGCATGCCATCAACTTACTGAGAGTTTCTGCTTTCTGCTCCATTATTTCCTTTATTGCCTAATCAGTCTTTCCAACATTAATAATACATGTCGACAGATATCTCTTTGAATCTGCTTAGAATAGGCATTCAACATTTCTCACATAACCTTCAATATCATCCAGTGGGGTAACAAAGGCAAATTAATCTTCCAAAACTCACGCTAAATTTCACTATGTCGTCTGTGAATGCCATATAGAGGATAATATTTAATTGGAACCATTGCAGTATAAGGATTTCTCGATTTCAATAGTTTTCTCTATCCTACAAAAGTATACTTTGGACAGCCAGATAAAATTATAGTTTGAAATAAAATGAAATCTATTATGAAATTAAAAATGTTAGCCTATCGGTAAAATATGTAATATATCAGTTCATAATGACTTCGGTAGTATTTTAACTCGTAACCTTCGTGTTTATATTACAGCATCTCAGCACCTGAATAAACCTTTCTGCTAGCATGCACAAGCAAACTGGAACGATAATAATCTGGTAAAACGATATAAACATTCCGTAACATTAACTAAATTATGATTAGGATTTATTTTACATATACCATTAAATATAGCCAAATATATATGAATAGACCTAGAACTTAGTTTTGGTTAAACGATTTATAAATAAGCGTACAATTTGCTTCTAACTAGGTACTAAGTTAGCATAAAATATGTGATTGTAAGAAAATAAATTTTATTTTTAATTGTATTATTCAGGTGACAAAGAAAAATTATACAAGACAAGAAAAATAAGAACATGACAGATAGGTTTGTTTATTCTTAATATGAATCACAATGTTTCATTAGATCTATTTCATTTGTTTATTAAAAGTCTTCTGATATTAATCACCTAATACTAGAATAAATTGTAAACTAAAGTAAATCTCAACAATTTAAATATTGTAAAGTATGCCTGTACCTTTCATGTGATATTACTTTGATATCACTTTAAATAATTCAACAATTAATGTGAAATATTAAATTATTACATAATTGATTTATTTTCAATTCTGAAAAATCATTCTATTAATTAGATTATGACTAATTTTTGATGTTGAATGTTTATTCATTGAAATTTATTAAGATATAATTCTTAAAGATTGAAACAAATGTTAAAGATTCTAAACATTCAAGCGTTTTTAACATATTGCAAATTACAGCGATATTTTAGTTAAATTGAAATGAATAAAAATTGCAGCAGTAGTTTGTTTAATAATAATTGTCAAACATTTACTAGTGAGCAGATATTTACATAATACATAAAACAGCATTTCAATCACACAAAAAGGTATTGGCTTCATACATAAATCTATGGTAGATTCTGCCAAACATTTGGACATTTATAAATGCCCTTTAGAGAATTATAGTTATATATAAAGAACTCATGAGGACCATTGGATAGAAATAGAATGAATAATTTAATAATATAATATATACACGAATGCTTGAATTATGAAAATACTACTATTGCTTCAATTACAATTTTCGAAATTTTCCCTGTCCGTACCAAACAATAAATACTGCCCTAAATCAAAGGCCTAGACATTGAACTTTTGCTAGCTGGGAAGAAATGCCAAAATTCCTAGCTGCCAAGAAATACCAAAAGTCAATTATCTTTATTGTGTTTGTGTGTGTGTGTGTATGTGTGTGTGTGTGTGTGTGTGTGTGTGGGTACGTGTGTGCACATCTATTCTCTCTCTCTCTCTTTATTTTCTCTCATCCCTTGCTGTTGAAGAGCGTAGGCTCGAAATGGTAAAAGACTTCTTTATTTTCCCGAGCGTCAAACTAATACATCTGCTTATTGTTCATACACGACTTCGTCTTCTGTTTTTCTATAAATTTCAACTATATATATATATATGTGTGTGTGTATGTGTGTGTGTGTGTGTGTGTGTGTGTGTCTGTCTGTCTGTCTGTGTGTGTGTCTGTGTATGTGTGTGTATGTCTGTGTGTGTGTGTGTGTATGTGTGTGTGTAATAAGTGAAGTTTCGTCACACTTGAAAGTAATTGGAGTAAATATTTGAGATTTTTTATCAATGAAGTGGAAAATATTTAGTTTTTATTGAAAGATGAAACCGGTTTCAATTGTTCAAACCATTTAATCCTTTAAAAGAAAAAGGTGAAAAGGGATGGATTTAAAACATTTCAGATCTGCTATCATAAAAGATTAATTCTGTCGAATGGAACGTTGAAATGTGAAATATCAGAAAGAAAGTGAAACGGGAAGAAAACGGACTAAAGAAATTGTAATTGTTTGATATATGATTCTGAAACTTACTTTTCACTTTTCATATCTGTGGACAGATTTCTGTCACTGAGAAAAACTTCAACTTCAGCAATCTTGCTTCGTTTATAAACTATTCTATCATGACCACAACCACCTTCGCCGCCGCCCTTACCGCCACCACCGGAAAAGCTGCTACCGCTGCCACCGTGGCCATTGCCACTACCACCCCCATCACCACCGCTATCTGAGTTAACAGAAATTACATCAGTGCAATACAAACTCATGAAATTAGTTTGAATACATTCCCTTCTAAGTTGAGTTTCATATTTTCTTTCTGCTTTATATATAGAATTTAGTATACCCTTTTCCCTAAATTAGTATAGCAGCGGAAATATTTATAATGAGTAATATTTGACTACTTCAATCATAATTCCGATAGCATAAAGACATATCAATTGCATATATAAAAAGGAAAACGCCCGCTCAAATCCACATGTAACTAAAATCTTCAAAGACACTAAAATGTCTGAGCCTTACAATTGCTAATAATCTTTGCTAGCGATTCCTCTTCCGAACTTTGAAAATACTGTAACCCAAAATCTGGTTACCCGAAAAGTGGTTAGCTCTCCTCGAGAAATAAGTGGATGATCACTCCCATATCCTAAAAGAGACTTCTAGACTAATTAACATGAAATAGCTGGCTGATCTTGCACTAACTTTACCCACATCTAACTTAATCTCATTTCCTCATTTTCTCATTACCCACATTGTGCCACACGTTCATTAGACTTCGCATTTATAACTCAAAAAGTAAACCTTCTGGTATTTTTCGTCTACCCATGGCTTTCATAAAGATCTTCAAGAGGAACATGAACTACTTCAATCCCAACGTTTTCACAGAGGTAGTGAAATTCATATCCAAAGACATTACCTCATGTAAACTGGAGTCAATTTACTTTTAATGCTACTTGGACAAATCCTATACACAAGTATCGACCTTGTAAATTTATAAGGCTTGTCGTGTACAAACTAAATAAACAGCTACATGTAGTAACATGAGCAACTACACTAAATGGCAGTAAAGACAATTATAGACTGCATAAAAAGAAGACAAGATGGCCGCTATCAGCAGGCTTTTGATTAGAAGACAACTTAAGACGAGCTTTTTATTGGAAGACAACTCAAGACCGTATAAAAACAATTCCATCATCTATGATATTAACTATTACAGCAACGATATGAGTTAAACACATTTCTGCAGCATCATTACCAATGATTTTGATTTCAAGATTTTACAGAGGCCAGCAATTTCAATGAGAGCAGGGGAAAGCCGTTCACATCGCCCGAACTATTGGGTTGATAATTATTTTATCGACTCCGTAAAGGAGCAACTTCGACTGCTGCGGTAATATTATTGACAGTAACATTAATAGTCGTATAAAGCCATGAATTGACTGAAACATTGGATCATCGAAAAAAATATTTGCTCTATTAAATTCTCTTTATGTCTAGCCATCTAATTCTTCAAGGATTGATAAAATAAAATACCAGCCAAGTAACGTAGATACTATCCTTTATATCCCCACCACAATTAACTGAATCATTTCTATGCTAGCTAACAATATTTATTTTTCTGTATGCCTAAATTCAGAGATGACAACTGGTAGGTGAGGCATTCAGATATATCCAAGGAGTTTAAGATTAAAAAAAAAAATAACAGTTGAATTCCCGTTGGGAATTGAAACCATCTTATACACTTAATAAACTAAGTATTTATTAAGCCACTACATCATTCATTACTGCTGTTGTAGCACTGTGATATTCACACAACGCAAAGTAATACAAATAAAAGTAACATTAAATATATGCAAACACACACACATACACATACATGTTTGTATGTATGTTTAACATCTACGACAGTTTTAAGATAGCAACAACCGGAATCTCTATGAAACCAATCCATTTGTTTGAAAAGCAGGGAATGCTGGTTAACGTTAAAGATGCTTTCGTGTAAAAGAGAAGTTGCATGCTTGCATCCTAACTAAACCAGTATCAGTGACAATATTTGATTAACAAAAGGGGGATTGCCTTTGAAAGAGGGAGGCTTTAATCAGTGTCTTATAGAAGATCAAGAGAATGCTTACAAGTTACTTGATACTATTCAAACTACCAAGAAGAATTCTGAATGGCTTCTGTAATTTTATTTTCTTCCTAGTTGCTTTCATTTAATTAAAGGATGAAATTCTTGATGACTTATAGATCGAAATGAAAGACAACAAATTAACAAATGAATACGCTACTGAAATTTAGGTGCAAGTATTTTGGTAATACATTTAAAAATCATAAAATTATGCATACACAGTCGTGTGCGCAAGCACATTCAAACATATGTAAGCACACAGTATTCTAAAATGTTATCTTGCAGAAAGATACAAAAAGAGGCGACGAAATAACAGTCAAAGTTCCTCTCAACTACATAATCACCACTAGGCGAATTAGCAAATTATTTATCATCAGGAATAGAAATGGAAAGTATAAGAAGTGAAGAAAACTTCAACGAGGCTATGACGAATATAAAAAGATTAAGACAAGTATAATATTAGAATAAAAATTGCAAGTTTCATTTTGCTTTCATATGCAGTATTATTGTGATTACAAGAGCAGCGATTTGGCAGAATCGTAAGGGTATCGGAAAATGTTTTGTAGTATTCGTTCCAGCTTTTTAAATTCTCATTTCAAAATTCGTCAAAATCAACTTTGCTTTCATCCTTTCGGGGTCGATAATATAAAGTGCCAGTGTCAGAATCAGTTATTATTATCGTTAGGGTGGTACAATTGCATAACCATTACAAAACATCAGAAAACTCTTTCTGGCATTTCTTCCGGAGCTTTGTACAGATGTCAAGTCTGCCTTTCTTCTCCCTGAGTTCCATAAAATACGGTACGACTCAAGTAGTGGAGTCGATGTATTTGATTATTGCTCTATTAAACGAAATTAGTGGCTTTGCATCTAAATTAGATGTATATATTATTAGGTTCATGGATTCACAGAATCATTAGACTGTCAGGAAAATGTTTTGCAGTATCTGTTCCTGTTTAGGCTCTGAGTTCGATTTAACCGTGAAATCAAACTTCAGCTTATATCCTCCCATTGCAGATGAAGTAATATGCCATTGAAATCCCGAAGTCAGTGTACCAGAAGGAATGACTTTAAGTGTTGTTGCTAGAAGCTCGTCATTGAATTTTTTCAAAGTAGGACACAGAGTACCAATTAAATGCCGTCTTAAAGTCTTTGAAGATAATGTTAGCTCTGTTTGAAGTTGGAGGTATTTCACCCATAAGACATGGAGGTTGACATCTGCGCAATAATATTTCTATTTTTACAGGGCCCTCTCTGGAATTTGTTGGGATCGTGCCTACATTAGAAATAATGTAAGGTTGGTGGAATTTAGGAATTGTTAGCGCTTAAGAAAATGTCTGGCAGCATTTGTTTCTACTTATGTTCTGAATTAGAAATCTCCGAGATCAAACATGCTTTTTGTCCTGTTGGAATCGATAAAATGAAATACTAGTCAAGTGCTGAGTTTGTTATAATTAACTGAATTCATCTCTACGATATCGATGCCCCTGCATCTAAATTACAATCAATTATTATCACTATAAACATAAAAATAATCCTTATATGTGTCACATATGCATCAAGTAAATGCTTTATGGTTCTAATAAAATAAAATGCACATACGCTCATAGACATAGGAATACACATTCTCACACATATATGCGCACACATATATGTATGAAGGGGCTGGTGTGGAAGAGGTAGCCCTGGGGAAAAGTTAGAGTGATATGGAACTATTCTGATATGGGTACTTACTGACTACCTTGATGTAAAGTTTTGAATATGTCATGTCGAAAAATTCGAAGTGACTCTCGCGTCATATAAATCCTTCCTTACTGTAGCCAGTAAGGCACCATAAGAGACTCTATTAAACATCGTTTCAAGGTCTGTGAAGATAGCTCTTTTTCGTGATGGAAGTAGTTTTTTCACCGAAGGGCACGGATTTTGAAGTTCTTCGAAGTAATACTCCTAATTTTAAAAAGTCAGCTTCTTTGATATCTATCATGTGTTTTAATTGATGGAATGACTCCAGGATGTCACAAGTCTACAAGTGTTTTTTGTAGAGAGTCGTAAGGATGTCTATTGTGATTCCTCCTGCCTTCTTCAGCGGCTCAGCACGGGTATTGTTAATTTCAGTTGATTTTCCCTCGTTTAAGAACGTTATTGCTGCTTTATCTCCACCTTGAGTAGATTCCAATACACATGGATCTCCATTGTTCTAATAGTTGTATAGTTCTACGTGGTACTCTCATCACTTTCCTATTAATTTTTTCTATATATTTTTCCATGTTTGTTTATGCTGGTGTGTGCTACGTGATACTTTTCCTTTAATGAGGTTTTCAATGCGATGGAATGACTTTTTGTGTTGTTAAGAGAAAGGTTACCTTTAACATATTATATAGTTCAGTTATCATTGCTTTACCTTTAACATATTTCATTGTTCAGTTGTCTTTGTTTTACCTTATTTCCTTCTTAGTTTTCTTCATCGTCTCATAGTTTGTTCTTCACTCTGTTGTGTTTTGATTCTTCTGTAGTTTCTTGAGTTTATATCATTATTATTGAGTATTGTCAAATGTTTCAGAGTAATTCAAGAGTTGCGTGTTTTGTCAGAAATTCATCCATTCATATTAAACTATATTGAGTACGAAATAAATGGACAGATGAAATCTTAAATATCACAGGCATATATATATATATATATATATATATATATATATATATATAGTGAGAATTTACAAAAAAGAAAAAAGAAAGGCGAAGATGGGTGTGTAAACAACAAGCAGATGTATTAGTTTAACGCTCGGGAAGTGAGAAAGTCTTTCGAGCCTACACTCTTCGACAGAAAGAAACACAGAAATAAACAGAGAGAGAGAGAAAATAGAAAAAATCGAGAGAGAAAATAGAAAAAGGTATAGTGGCTAGAGATCTTGTGCTCTTGTGCAACTGAAACTCGAGTGTCTTTGTGGTCAGCTGAAAGCAGTTTTGGCACGAACTTGGCAGACACGCGTCTCATACTCAAATCTGCACGTCCTCTGATACACACGGATGGTGATTCGACGATTTCCCATTACAGCTGCACGCACATCTGCAATGTTTGTGCTGGTTGCCGGTCTCCGAAAACGTTCGTTACTATCGACAATTTTTCGGCCATCACGGAAACGTCTGAACCACTCGTACACTTGTGTGCGGCACATACACTCCTCTCCATACACTTTCTGCAAATTTGCGTAGTCCTTTGACCAGGTATCAACATTACAACTTTCTCTGTCATGGCGGTGCAGATGTGTCGCAATGTATCTTCTCCTTTTGTAGAAAAAACATCAGCAAAGTGAAGGAAATATCTTCAGTTATATGGAAAATCGAATATAAAATCATAGATACAACAAGAAATGAACACGCAATATAGCGAGTAATTAATTAAAAATAACCGTTAACAGATATGGGTGTATAAACGCCCTCGCGCAAGCGGCATGGCGCGTGTACACTCGCTTATACAAACATCCATATATATGTATTTGTGTATGTTCATTTGTGCACGTGTGTGTCTGTCTGTGTATATATATTATGTGTGTGCATGCATTATGTAGATTCATACATATATACACAGACACAGCTGTAAAATATGCTAAATTTCGCGCGAGGTAAGGAATGAAAAAGAACAAAGGAGGAGGGGATTGAAGAGAGAGAGAATAGGGTGATAGAAGGACAGTAAGTGAAATCGAGTGAACATCTTGCACTCATCATGACCTTCAGAATTGCTTTGGGATGAATATACAAAGACATGATGTGTGGTGTGGCTTTATGTGGTGTGACCATTGTTCTCCTGTAGTCGCAAAGGAAAGCTTCGCCTTTTCAATCCAATAACAGAAAAACTTACTGGTTATTCATCTAACATTTTTATATCTATACCACGTGAATGCGTAACGAAAGTGATCTGCAAGTTATTTAAGCCTATACGTGTTTCTTTGTTTGCGAGTTTGTGTGTATATATTTGTGAGTATAAACTGTATATACGGCCATGTATGTATGTCTGCATAAACGTATCTGTGATGCATATTCATATCAGTATGAATGTACGTTTGTACATTTAAAAGGGAACATGTATGTAGTTGTATATATGAATGTCTGTACATTCATATATACAACTACTTACATGTTCAGCATCTGGAAGCAACACGTATATAATATTCGTTCATATTCCTTTCAGTTCATTCCAAATTAATAATATTCTATACATCTTAATTGACAGAATTATATCTGTTTCTTTGTGCGTGCGTAAAGGTATATTTTTCTGGTCATAGATTTTCTTCCCTTCTAGTTTTGTCTTTTTATAGATAAGGTTGCTCTCTGTTGTTTCCTTTACTTACAGCTTCTCCGTTTTTCTTCCCTCTTGTAGATCCTCTCACCTTCATTCTTTTTGATTCTGAAGAATTACGAAGGCGGCTTATAGCTTATACTCATGAAACACGATAGCTGAATAAGTGCTAGCGTACTTATTGTAGTGAGCAAAGACCATTTGAGTTCATTGAAATAATTTTATACTGATTAGATGGAAACCTAGGTTCAATAATGTTAAACAAATTTGACCATTATTTTAATTAGTCGGGATGACCCCTGTGGGTAATTTCTCTCAACCCTTATAATGAGGTGTCATTCTAACTTATGTACATTTCTTGTAGAACTATCTGTATAATAATCTGCTTGTTCGTTCTCCCGTTTTACTTTAGTTAGATAGAGAGGTGGAAATGGAATGTGTGAGATGTGGGGTAAAAGTGAGAGAGAGAAGGAGAATTGTGAGTATAGAAGAAAGAAAAGAAGCGTATAATAATACATTAAGGCCAAATGCACTACGTAGTTAGTTGAAGGGGGAAGCTAAGAGCGATAGAAAAAGAGGGTGAAACAAAAGTGGGAGAGAGAAGTATTAATGATCCGCTGTAGGTTGGGCACGGACAGGTGAAGAGAAAGAAGGAAATGTTGAAAACAGGAAGAGGGGAATTACATAGCTAAAAAATTTGTTGAAGAGGCAGAGAGGAAAAGAGAAATATAAAATGCTCAGCAGAGGGACATTTGAAAATCATATAATATATTATTGTGACTGGAAGTGAAATAACTTGTCAAAATAAAAATAAAAATCATTTCTTTCTTAAATAACTTCTCTTAATCTTTTTCGTTCAGTGGAATTTCCACAGGTCCCACTAGTATAATATTATACTGATTGGATAAATACTGATAAAGGCTTTGCTTCACTGAACAAATCTAATAAAGCCTACCTAAACAGATTGCTGCTGCAATCACATACCAGGATCACATACCATTGATATCACGAAAATCACATACCATTGATATAAGTCATCCGGGTAATATGTTTTTTATGTCTTCATTATGATTGTTATTTTCATTAAAATTTCTAATCTATCGCCCATTTCCCTTCATCACATACAATTAACCTCTCATAATACAGTTTTCACTGGATCAACTCACAGTACAGCTAGCTTTTATTTCCTTTCTCATTTCTTTTTCGTTAACCCTAGTAACAAAACATTTTAATGTTTGGCCATTCTTACACGTAAAGACCAAAAATCGTAGACTTTGCACACATTATGGTAATTTCACCGACATAAATTTCTGCTGATCATTGATCATTTTTCCCAATGTTTCTTTCCGTAGCTCCAATGGGACCTTGCATGTCATGGGTGTTGAAGTTCCGCAAGTGTTTCTTGCCATGCCCGAAACATTAAGTTTCCATTGAAGCAAAAGAAAGAAACATTGGAAAATTAGAAATAAGTGAAGCTATTTAATTAACCTGTACAGTCTGCGAGTTAATTACAGATATGAATTGCACGCAGATTATTGGATACAATAGCAACGTAGAACAACTCTTCATACACATATAGCACAGAGCAAAGACATTAGTTAGCAACTCCCTTTCTCCGTAAATTTCTTGAAGAAGGATCCTAACCCTGAAATATTGATATAGCAAGTAATAGTAACACTCAACCAGTATTATTAATTTTTTATAACTTGCACTATTTTGGTTTTTATAAAAAATATCTAAAACAAAAATACACACACACGCACGCACATACACACATACGTGCATATATATAGGTAGATAGATGATTTTAATGATTTTTTTTCCGTTGTATGTGAGCATCACTTAACTAATCTAATTAAGTTGCTATTAACGCTTGTGATATATTAAGAATGATGTGCACATATGATAGCTTCCAAATTCTATATTTCTTGTATCACACATCATATTATTGATGCAGACCTTACACGAAGAAAATAAGTCTCTTTCCCCGATAGTCAACAAATTCTCTGTTGTTAATCACATTCGCTATAATTTATATGGTTATATAATATGAATCGACATTTCGTAGCATGTTTGCCGCTTCGGTTTATTATATCGATTTCTTAAATGCGCACTCCATGATAGTATATCATGAGCGTTCACAGCAAAATTAAATACATGCGTGGTTCCTAGTAGTATCACATGTAATTCAAAAGATAGAATACTAGTGCCAGGATTACAGGTATCTTATTTTGTATGATACAGTTTATGAACCGTAGCATCGTTTGTTAAACATTTCTGGCGGGTCGATCACTCATTCACTACACTTTTTATAGTAAGAGTTACAAGAGAATGCCTATGCATTTCTGATCACAGACACAAAATATCTTCCAAATGTCACATGTGGTTTTAATGATCAATGTATCAGTTCGTCTTCTCCATTGAGAGGTCCTGTAAACCGGTGAGATAATATCTTCGCTGTCTCCAGTTTTCTATCTGTCAAAAATGTCCACAGAATGTTTGGTGAAATACAACATATACGTGCTTGGATTCGGAATCGAAGAATAGATTTTGTACTTCTGAGTCGTGCGACGTGTTTCTCAGTCCCAAAACAATGGCTTTCACGTTTACAGAATGTCCTTTGTACTCATTTGCATATCAGTCGGAATATCTCTAGCACAAAAGCACTTGAAATGTATCTACTAACTTGCAAGAATTTCTATCGGTTGTTCTTTATTACAGCTGTGTGACACTAGGTTTTGTTATAGCTGTATCTACGTTGACAGTAGAAGCACAGACAACTGTTCTTTGTTATCAGTTACTTGGAAGTAACAATGAGGATGGTGATGATGATGATGACAGCAATAATAATGATAATAATACGTGGTGGTAGTAGTAACTGCATCAACAGAACAACGGAAGAAGAAAGACGAGGAGGAGGAGGAGGAGGAGGAGTAGGAGGAGGCGGAGGAGGGGGAGGAGGAGGAATGGGAAGAAGAAAAAGAAGGAGGAAGAGGAAAAGAAGGAGGAGGAGGAGAATGAGGAGGAGAAGAAGAAGGGTGAGGGGAGGAGAAGAAGGGTGAGGG
>NC_068982.1:31258084-31259563 GCF_001194135.2 Octopus bimaculoides
AGAAGAAGGAGGAGGAGGAGGAGGAGGAGGAGGAGAAGGAGGAGTAGGAGGCGGAGGAGGAGGAATGCTATTGATTTAGGTAGAAGGACCGCAGTTTTGAATGGAGGGATTAGTCGATGGTATCGACCCAGGACAAGTGAAGAGCAAAGTTCGCCTCGCCGGAATTTGAACTCAGAGCGCACAAGTGAGAGAAAACGCTGCAAATCATTTTAACGACGCTTTGACACTTCTGGCAATCCAAGTGCAAGACCTTAAATATATCACAGCGCTAAGGCCGTACCATCGATCCTGGTACTTGTGTGGTACTGTAATCTATTAATCCACAAAATATAAAAAGCAAATTTGATTTCTATGTGATTTAAACTCAGAACGCTAAGAGTTCGTAAAACAACACAACGTACTTTGAACATTATAGACTATAACTTCAGTCTGATCGATTGGGTTGTGCAGTATTAACTTGTATAAAGGTTTCTTCACATATTGTAAGACAAAAGACTGGAATAAAAACATATTCAGAAATGAAATACATAAAAATTACATCACTTCACATTAAATTACAATATAACATGCACAAAATATGTCAATAAAATTAGTTTGTCTTTACTATTAATGATTGTACATCGAAAAAGTATAATTAAATGCTTAGTATGAATTCTTTTTGGCATTATCTGTAAATGACAACCGATCGGTATTGATTCTTTCCTTTGTGCTATTTCAAATTTATTGTTATTCTAATAAATGTCTGTTCGATCATGAATTTATTGTTTGATTGCAATTTGAGACACTAACTTAGTAACTGATAGCAAATCTATCTATCTATCTATCTATCTATCTATCTATCTATCTATCTATCTATCTATCTATCTGTCTGTCTGTCTGTCTCTCTGTCTGTCTGTCAATTTATCTATCCATCTAACTATCTATCTGTCTGTCTGCCTGCCTATTTGTCTGTTTGTCTATCAATTTATCTATCAGTCTATCAGTCTATCTTTCTAGCTATATCTGTAGCTATCTATATATCTATCTATATGCATGAACATTTATCTTCTGCATTGTACATTTGTTACACGATTACTATACATGATTGCATAAATATTTGTGAGACAGTTATAACTTAATAATATGGTTATATATTAGTAATTTAATAGTATAGCATTTGTTGGTTGCTTTCAAGTTTTAAACAATGTAACTATGTTTACGACGTCTATATTACAAGGAAAAGTGCTTCTTCATTTGTTTGATGTACATAACTTTTATTAAAGGAAAGCATTCTTTAAAATCAACACTGTCTAGAAAACTCTTATACATTCAGCTTTTAACATTAAAAAAATCAAAATATAGATCTAAGAGAATCCTCATTACCAATTCCTCTGGGAGTTGAAAAGTAGAAAGCAGTCAATAAATAACGTTTCTCCAAATTTTGTATACTTACTTTAATTAATATATAAAACCTGTACGCCATATATATATATATATATA
>NC_068982.1:31261371-31265162 GCF_001194135.2 Octopus bimaculoides
ATATATATATATATATGTATATGTATATATATATATATATATATATAAATTATAATTTAGGGTATCTATGAGATACTGCCATGCTGAAATTAGCAGCCAAATCTTGACTCTAAACCACAATAAGATGTTCATATAGCACACAGGAGCGAAGAGGAAGAAAACAAAATAAACGAGCAAAAATTACTGGATAATTCCAGATCCTGGATAATTCCAGATCCTGGATAATTCCAGCTCCGAGCAGAAGCAGCCGTCAGTGAATTATTAACAAAAAGAATCTGCAGGTTATTCATGGAGAGATATCATTGACAATATCATTTGCAAAGATAGGTGAAGAAGTTTAAAGAAAGAAAAACCGGCACTGAAGTCAGACAAATAATTCAGTACGGGATTATCGACTGACACAAATTGATGTACACGGACAGTGGAGTTACAAACTGATATATTTTGACGAAGTGGATTATAGTTAAAGTGCATTACAAGAGATGTTTGGAGACTTTGAGTATTGAAAATATGTGCTTAGTAGGAGGTCGGCTTCCAACTTGAATTAAATAATGGTAGAAATATATTCTGTTCTGTTGGAATCCTTTGATGAAAGTGAATAGAATTTGGTCACAAGACATGAAATGTGGTCGTAACACTATGTACCGGAAAGAAAGACGCAGGTCATGAAATGGTGTCACACATCATCTTCAAAGCATAAGAATTTTGGGCACCAGCGATTGACGAAGAATGCCATGATGACCGTTATGTAAAATGACAAATCTGTCATTCTCATTGATTTTCTGAAACATGGTCCGCATGAGAACAGAAAGCGATACCTTGGGATATTCAATAAGCCGAGAGAGGGCGTTAGGAGGAAGTTGAAAAAAGATCAGCTTTCACCATACGACACAAACTTGGAAGAAAATAAAGTAAGTGAAAAATGTAGCAAGGTAATGGGGCCCCATCCACTATACGTCCGGATCTGGTGCCCTCCGACATTTACCTGCCCTATCTAATAAAAAGAATATTGGGTTCAATAATGTGATGATACACAGATTTCTTTATCATATTATAACTGTCATTTCTGAACATTTTCAAAGAGAATTAGAGAATCAGATTCAACGATGGCATTGATGCATTTCTTGCGCTGAACACTGTCAGGCAGTACCTTTTATAGAGCAAATGCTTTAAACAACATGTGAAATTTGAACGACTTAACGCCAGTTAATATAAACGTTATGCAAAAGCTTGCATTGCTTTCCATGCAAACCTCGTAGCAATAAAACTGTTAACAATATTATTATTTTTATTAAGGTGACCAACTGACAGAATCAAGGCAAAATGTTTTGCGGCATTGCCTTTTATCCTTCCCACTCGATAAAATAATCACCAGCTGGTCACTGGAGTCGATATTATCGGCATTCCGATCTTTCTAGCCTTCTGCCAAAATTTGAAACCATTATTATTTTTAATATCACAAATACTATTATTATCAATATGCATAATATATGTGTGGTGGTTTATGTATTTATTCATGCACCACACATTATATATAAAGCAAGAACACTCACAGAACGCAAACCTCCGCCAAGGCAACACCAACGTCCTCTCAACAATTAGCCAGCGATAATTTTTAAAATGAGAATTTGTAAAATAAACTCGACTGCTCTCACAAACGAGAATACTAAAAACGAACCCGACCGAGCTCAAAAATTAAGTTAAAAAACAGGAAAACTAATCCAGAATCGATCCCAAAATCTAATCGGTTCCTGCCACTCACGAGGCCAAACATACCTGAAAGTTTCATCCGAATCTATTCAGCGGTTCTTGGGATATCTTGTCCACGGACAAACAAACAAGCAAACAAACACGACTGAAACAATACCTAAGGCAGAGGTAAAACTATATATGGACTGTCACTCATTCTCTTACACTAAGCTTAAGGATTCAGCCTTTCTGGTGGATTACATTCTCTAAAATCCAATCTTAGAAGGTGCAATATGTACATCTTACATTTAGCTTGGTTAAATTAAGTGTATCCGAAAATATGTTGGGAAACACTTGAAGTGTTAAGGGCTTATCGTAACTTATTATTAAGCAAAAAGAAAAAAAAAAGAGGAAAAGGGAAATGATTTTTGCGTTTCAATTCGGATATTAGTTCTCTTAGAGATTAAGTTATTATACGTTGCAAAATAATCCTTTTATCTATTGAAAATATTAATGTAATAACATTGAAAATAACAAGCGCGTTGTCATAAGAATATTCTGTATACTGCTTCTGTTAATTTTGATTAATTTTAATTATAACTGTATCAGCATAGGTGGATACAGTTATCACAGCATAAATCTGCGTTAAGAGTGTAACAGTATTAGTAATTTAGCAAAGTTAAGATATGAATTAAATTTCCTATTACGATTCATTACTGTCATTAGTTGTTTGTTCATTAAGAATTCATAATACTTATTTTATTTATTTAATTCATATTAACGTCTGCTAAATAAATACAATAAACAGAAAGCATATATACATGCACATGATAAGAGAATGTGTGTGTGTGTGTGTGTGTGTGTGTGTGTGTGTGTGTGTGTGTGTGTGCGTATGTACGTGTGTACGTGTGTACATGTGTATAGATTGTTTGAAGTGATGTACAGGTTTATATTTTATGGAAAACGGGTGGTCAGAATTTTGGATAATTTTTTATTAGCGGTTTTGCATCATTCACGGAGACTCTAAAGATATAAGTTTATACGGAAAATTTCTTTGAAATTTACACAAATCTAACATCCTCTTCCATAGTTTTGTAATTCAATGGCTATTACTTTGCTATTTTTTCTATACTTCTCATATTAATCTTTTCATCATTTAAGACTGTAAAGTCAATTATCTGGCACTTTCTATTCTCTTTTTGTACGTCTACTAAATCAGTGAGTGAAACGCGTAATTTTTTTAAGTAAGATTTTTTTTCCTCCGTTACTTAACCCGTCTAAGGGAAAAGCGAAGAGCGAAAGAAAGAGGGGAGAGAAAAATAGGGTAAGGTGAAGAGTAAGAGAGAAAGAGGGAGAGTTGTGTGTATTAAATCTATAAAATTGTGCATAAAGTATATAAAGTGTATATATACAGTGCATTAAGCAATCATCGTATCCTAATTTCCTTCACTTTTCAGTGATTAGCAGATGAGTGACTATCTTTCGATACAGACAGAACACAAGTTATCATTATATTGTTCCTAGGTTATGCTAGTACAGCTCTGTACGATCTAGTAAAACTGTTGTTGCATGTTGGAATCCTTGCATGTAGCCGACATAATAAAATAAGAACTTTTATATGCGTACTCAAAAACGTTTCTTGTAAACGAAATTAAAGGATATATATATACACACACACATACACACACACACATACACACACACATAAATATATAAATATACATACATGCATATATATATAAAGGTTATGAGAGGTAATGGTGTCAAGAAGAATATATTCCCTTAACCATATGGGTTTCCTAGAGTATAAATATTGACAACATTAGAAATAAGGATTACTTCCAAGTACTAAACGGTGCAAAATGTGTTGGGCTTAAAAGGCAGTATATAATTATGGAATTAAAGTAATGCTATTGCTACTTCAGAGTAAACTTTAATTTTAGTATATATATTATATATGTATATATACACATCTATGTATATATGTATGTATGTATGTATATATGTGTGTATACACACACACACACACACACACATATATATATGTATATATACATATATACACACACACACACATACATACATACACACACATATATATA
>NC_068982.1:31265334-31265967 GCF_001194135.2 Octopus bimaculoides
ATGCAGGGCAGGGAATCGTCAATTAGTAATAAAATTAATAATCAACAATTTTGCCGGGTATGTTGGAGAAGCAGGTTACTGTCAATCCCTATATATTTATGATTATATATATATATATATATATATATATATATATATATATATATGTATGTATGTATGTATATACATATATATATATATATACATAAGCATATATGTATACAGATATTTCAGTCTGTATATATATGTACGTATAGGTTATATCTTCTGAGTATATGCGTCAACATATACGTTCATCCTACATACAATACATTTGCATAAGGTTGGCAACTAAGTTCCCACCGTTTTTTTTTTAATTTAAAATTTTTTAAAGGTTTAATAAAAGATAACAACTAATTAATAGATAACGTATCCACCCTTGTTGTTTACAACTTCTTCCCAGCGTTCAACAAGATTTTCAATACCTCGTTGGTAGAAATCACCCGATTTCGACTCGAATAATGGATCCGACCAAGCTCTCAATTCTGCATCAGTATTGAACAAAACTCCGCGCATAGTATTTGAAAGAGATCGAAAGAGGTGGAAATCCGTTGGTGCCAAATCAGGAGAGTACGACTGGTGTGGCAGCACTTCCCAGCCATGCGCTTGAATGGC
>NC_068982.1:31265977-31267905 GCF_001194135.2 Octopus bimaculoides
TCCGTTGGTGCCAAATCAGGAGAGTACGACTGGTGTGGCAGCACTTCCCAGCCATGCGCTTGAATGGCTTCCTTGGTCATATTGGTGATATGAGTGCGGGCGTTGTCGTGCAGCAGAAGAACTCCATGCTGCTGATTAGGTATTTTCTCTTGAATAACCGTGTTGAATTCCATCTGTTGAACATAGAGTTCCACGTTGACCGTTTGGTTCCGTTCAAGCAATTCGTAATGGATAATCCCTTCCCAGTCCCACCATACGCACAATGTCGTTTTACGCGGATGTCGATCATGTTTCACGCGCGGTGTCACTTGTTTACCGCGGCTTAGCCATTCCTTACGCTGCTTCATATTAATGTACAGGCTCTATTTTTCGCCGCCAGTAACGATTCGGTAAAGAAATCATTGCTCGTGTCCATGACTTGAGTGGTGACGAGCAGAGCAAATTGTGGCTCGTTAAATTTTGTTGTCGTCACTTAAAGCATGCAGAACCCATGCTCCATACTTCGAAACCTTTCTCATCGAGTGAAGATACTTCTCTATAGCAGCGTGGGAGCATTCCATTTTCTCTGCGAGTTTCCTTGTCGTTTAATGAGAATTTTCGTGCAAAAGTTGGTTTAATCGCTCATCATCGAACTGGACGGCCAGAATGAGGTGCGTCTTTGCGGTCAAAATTTTCATTTTTGAACCTGGCATACCAAGCACGAGCGGTTCTTCCAGCTATGGCACCTTCTCCATACACATCACAAATGTCACGAGCAGCTTTTGCGGCCTTAGAACCTTGATGAAAGGCAAAAAAGAAGGAGGTGTCGAAAATGCTCGTTTTTCTTAACTTGACATTCCGTTTAAATGATCTGAAAATAAACAAAAATTAACTAAAATTAACTTTAAAAGAAAAAACAAAATTGATTCCAAAATGATTCAAAAATAGAATTCTCGAAAAAAATAGATTCAAAATTTTAAAATCTCAATAAACTCCAAAATTTTAAAAAAAACCGCGGGAACTCAGTTGCCAACCTAACATGTAGAATGAACCTGCGGATTAACTGTGAAGTTAAGAATATAGTGTATTGCTTACGATGTACTGAGGTGTGGTACAGAAACATAACAACGACCTATCTTGAAGAGACTGCACGCAGCATATGGGAGTGCATAGGTGAACACTGGCGAGAGCTCAAAAAAGAGAAAAGCTCGTTAGTGCTCTACAAACATGCTCAAGCACAGCATAAGGGCTAGATTAATAGCATAGAGGTTAAGTTATTATCGACACCTAATACTGACACAAAAGTTAGACAGATCACAGACACCACACACATAGCAATAGACAGATTGAACTTCAATAGAAAACACGGATGGAACAATAACACCACACGCACACATGCACACACGCACGCACACACAAACAAACACGGACGCAAACGCATGCGCATATAAGGATACACATCATAGAAGGACAGAATGAAATAAATGGAGCAAGAGCACACACGGAGACAGAAAGTGTCGCTGAAGAGGTCACAGATGTGTGACGAAAGATTTCCAGACAATGGGCATGAGTTAGAATAAGAACAGTAATAAACGAGTGAAGAACAAATATATAGTGTATGTGTTTATCTGGCAAAAAAATGGCCATCCCGAAATACAGCAATATCAGTTTCACCACACAATTTCACATCAGGAATCTTGCAACAAAATTCATATGTATATATATATATATAGTTGAAATTCAAGACAAAGATAAGTGTATGAACAATAAGCAGGTGTATTAGTTTGACGCTCGGGAAAAAAGAAAAGGTCCTTTACGTTTCGAGCCTACGCTCTTCAACAAAAAAGAATAAGAGAAAATATAAAGTGAGAGAGAATGAAAACAAAAAGTCGATTTCAGCGGTCGGACATGGTGAAATATATATATATATATATATATATATATATATA
>NC_068982.1:31268051-31269159 GCF_001194135.2 Octopus bimaculoides
CAACATACTGAGAATTCAGAAATAGCAGTCAAAGAACTACTGATTTCAAAACTACAAATTATTACTCCAGATTGATAGCGATATTTTTGATACACGTGTATCAAAAATATCGCTATCAATCTGGAGTAATAATTTGTAGTTTTGAAATCAGTAGTTCTTTGACTGCTATTTCTGAATTCTCAGTATGTTGGAGAAGCAGGTTACTGTCAATCCCTATATATTTATGATTATATATATATATATACATAGGTTATTGAGATCCGAAATGTTCCTGGGGCAAGAAGTCAGCAACCATCAACGGTGTACATAAATTCTATAGCTGACAAAATACGGATAGTATACGATAAAGAAAGCTTAGTAGCTAAATGTATTTCGTCACAAATCGGAATCAATGGAAATTCCAATAAGTTGACAGCCACGATACACTTTATACCTTATGTATTAACACGTCTCTATTTTCCATTGTTTATAAATAGAGATAACGTTTATTTATGCGTTTATATTTATAACATTTTGAATTTGGTATGTGATTTTCTTATATTTGTCGCGCTCATTTTTATTTTATATATATATTTGTACGGAACATTTTTTTCTTTACAAAATATTGCCTTTAATTTGAATCTACCACTTCAGTGTTTTTTTTTTTTCATTTATTACATTCATATACATCTTCGCGTGTTTATTTTGACGCGCAGTAGTAACCACTGCTTTTGTTTTGTATGCTATCGTAAATTACTTATCTTAGCTGTCACATCTTATCACACGGCTTTTAGTATTTGTTCTGTTATGCATGTCTCTCATTATATTCTCGACGCCAAAGTTATGATTTTATTGTCTCGCATTTGAGACGCTTTAGTTCCATGTTCTCTTTAGTCCTGTTCGCTTCCTGTTCTTCCAACACTTGGGTTTTTTTTCACTCGGTTAATTGACATGATGTAGTCAGCCTCCCTTTTTTCCATTTAGCTCTGCTTCAATGCTGACAATTAATTAAGTGTTACGAGTTATATAAAATATAATGTTTAACTACGAAATGTATGTAGTCTTTATTTACCCATTCCACCTACGTTTTACGAGTTCATATTTGTAATTACATATATATATATATATA
>NC_068982.1:31270749-31279364 GCF_001194135.2 Octopus bimaculoides
ATATATATATATATATAATTATATATACTAGCTGAACGGCCCGGAGTTGCCTGCGTTACTGCTGTTCTTATTCAGATTATTAAACAATGAGTATAAAGATATATCCTCATAATTATTTTAAAATATTAAAAGATATCAAAATTTCCAACTGAAAACATGTCAACGTTGCAGCACCTCAGGGTAGACAATATTCATTGTGTAAATTTTTGCTGATTTCAAAATGAATAAACTGTTGCTGCTTCCAAATCGTGAGCAAGCAACATAAAGGTTGGCCGTGGGAGACGTATGTAGTAGAGAGATCACGTCCAACTACTTTGAGGGACTGAGCCTAAGATCTGGTAATTGAAATACCAAAACTTAGTTTGACTGGGAACGGAAGTGTCTTAAATTCAAATGGAACATCTGTACGTATGAGAGGAATTTTTGGAAATGACATTTTCTCCTTTGTGACAACCTGTTATGATTGTAGCCTGTAGGACATGGGGCTTCGCAGAAGTAACAATTATGCGAATTCCATTACGCAGGTGAGATGGGTCAAGATTTTTAAGCAACGTAATGGGAGCATCCGGTTTTAGTATCAAGTTACGCGGTCAATTGATCCCATTTCTGATGTATTTATTAACTTTTGAAAAAGTTCCTGATTGAGTTTATCAAACATTTCATTAGCTGGAGGTCGTATAGCTCTTTCATATGACTAGTTTACATCAATGTAATTGATAGATAAATTAGGAAATAATTTATCCATAAGATCCCTAAGAGAAAGTATCATCTGACCACATGAATTTTCATCTAGCTGAAGTCTTGAGTTGAATGTTGATATCTCATTATCAACGTTAAGAAGCTTGTTGATCACCTTGTAGAAGTACTCTCATGTTGCTTATAAGACAAATCTTTTCACGTCTCCAAAGGTACGATGTGTTTGAGCATGCATTGATCTCATCAACCTTTGATCCTTTGGGTATAAATAGCAACATTTGAGGAAATCTCTGGCAAGAAGAATTGTTACTCCTCTACTTTTTTTATTGCTACTTTTTATGTCTTGGAGACTACGGTCAAATAAATCAAGAACTCTGAGATGTGACATTGCACTCATCCCAAACAATGAGGCAAGTTGTTGGAGAAATTTTGCCATTGTAGAATTTTTGCAGATGCTGCACTTTTGAGATTCTTTCATTGCACGGTTTAGAGGGAGCTTGATATCTTTGCTTTAGTGTAATGGAAAAAAGGTTAAGAGAAATTATTAATTCATTCATTTTTCGTTTTAATAACAGAAAAAGACTTTTAAAACTATCCCAACGGTGGAAATATGATAAGAACAACAGCTAAATCGCCCTTAACTTTTTTGCATAGTGAAACTATATTCAACACCGTATTTATAAATTTGTTTCTCTCACTATGATACATGGGATCTTTTTTAAAACCTTTTTTGTTACTCAAACGAAAAATAAATGAATATTCGAAAATTGCTATGCGTCCCTAATGTAACAAAGTACAGAAAGCTAACTTTTATTTGTGACAGGTACTAAATCTTCTAAAAGTCAGGACTGAATATGACGGTGAAGAAAATCAAGTTCCAAGAAAATTCAGAAGGCATAATTCAATTTTTCATACAAACATAATTTATTATTTTACAATTTTTAAACCAACGCTGAACCAAATGTATAGAAAGGAATATGTTGCTGTTGTGAACATTAATTAATTTAAACCATTAACTGAAGGATGTATATAGCAAGACATAAATTCATATCTACATACATGCATGCAGCAAAACATAAATTGACTTTATATGCTCTCGAATAAATACTGATTAACGTAGTAAAAAGGTTGCGTGGTGTTGAATACTAGCACTGTTAAAGCAGCATACTAGGAATGCGATAAGGACGCTAGGCCTGTTAATATAGCATCATCTTCAAACTAGTTATAAGGACTGGAATAACCTTTCTGTAATTATATTGAAAGAGGCGCTAAGGCTTTCTACTTCGCCAAATTTCCGAATCTGTTATAATAACCAGAATTTAAAAAATGTTCACATATATTTGCGAGCGTTGTGACTGTTGTCAAATCAACCAAATTTTTATGTTGGTTATAAAAGCCAGAATAATATTTCAGCACATAAGTAGTGATAATCGTTAATGCAACTCTCCATGATGAAAAGGAAAATCCAAACAGTGGCACTTCAAAGTGAACGCTGTATTTCGTTCAATGTCCAGGTCGCAACTAAACTAAACTCTTTCTAAATCAGCTCGTTTCATAAAAATGATCACACATCCACTCGCACATACATAGATTCTGACATTCAGTGACCTACGTATAGTAAGATATTGTGTGTGTATGTGTGTGTTTGTATCAGTCGTCAACAAAAATGTATGTATACTCACACACACATATACTTGTCAGTCACTGGCCTAACGAACTTAACGAATGTGCAAACACACACACACTGACAAATACATACTGACTCATATAGAAAATGTGACGTCGTCGATGTCGTCATCGTGGTATAAAATGTTGTTTACGATAGTTAACTAACAACGATTATAATGTTAAATTTTGTAATGAAAAATGTAAACAAAAATAAATTTTAATTGGGATCCGAAACGTTACTGAATCATTTGATACCCTATATGTCACAATCGGCAACTCAGTTTCCAAATGCATAGAGAACATACGCACACACACACACACACACACACACACACACACACACACACACACACATACAAACTCTCTTTTCTATATATAGATATATACATATGCATAATTATATACATAATTATATATTTATAATGACTAGTTGTATAATTGAAAAACTTAAGTATTGAAACAGCTGTAGGGATATAAAATATTTGAAAGAAAAACTGATATATTTTGTCTCTAATATCATCAAATGATTTAGCATCTTTTTCTTATATGCTTTGGGAATGGCTTGAGCAGGTTGTCTAAAAGTGTAATCAGACGGTGAGTTTCACACACTGAACTATTATGGATCTTATTTCCAAGTCATCCGGTGGGGTTACCTGAATGTATATGTCGGTGATTTCTTAACATACTTCTCTTATTCCTTTTCACTATTGTGAACGTTGAGTATGCCAAAGTAGAGGTCAGATTTACGTCTCTGTTAATATAGCTCTATTCTATATCAGTGTATCCCTTTTGGTATAACGTTTATAAACATTCTAAGGTTTTATATTATGTTTTACTGATTGCAGTTTGGGTGTTTTTGTAGTATGTATTGTCTTTTAAAATAGATAATAACATATTTTGTAGTATTCTATATCTATCACGCTAATTCGTTTCATTTATCGGCCTCTTTAATTGTTCATTCTTTATAATTTTAATATATGTTTATGTTCAATTTTTTCTTGCTAATGTTTGATCTGAATTTTTGTTCGTGTGTGTGTCCAGTGCTGTTTTAAGGCAGGACACCCTGGGAAGTTGTCCAGTGGCACCACGGTTCTGAGGGCTCATTTCGAATTTATGTACGATTCGCCTTAGTGTCAATAAATATATGCTATCAAGGGCTTTGTTCCAACTTTTTGTTTGAGTATAATTGCCATTGTTGCTTACCATCGCTTTGTCATCTTGTCGGTTCGCTCTTCTGGGTTGTTATAGTTTTGTTTGATAAGTTTCTAATTAACTATCACTTAAACTTCAGCTGTTTATTTGGTAGCACAGAATATTTCCGTGCCAGTGACCAGGGTCTAAAAATGATTATTATAATTTTGTTGGTTGATGTTATCAATATGTATGTATGTATGTATGTAAGTATGTATGTATGTATAGATGGATGGATTTATGTATGAGTTTTTGCATATATGTATGATTTGTTTTAGTTTTATCTACGTTCTTCTTGAGAGAGTTCAAGCCAGTTGCTAAAAAGGCGAGAAGACTTTTTGAGTTAAGAGCGTTCACGACGTTTGTAAATATGTGGTTGAGATGGTGTGTTGATGGAAATATCTATGCGTACACCCAATGCATATACCAATACATGAGAATCTCACATGGAGAATATTTGGAATGTCTTCACTGTGGCACTAATAGATTGAATTTGGAGAATCCGCGTCAGTTTCCTTTACTCTTTCTCTGTAAAACAACGTATTTCTAGGTTTTTATACAAATTTGTATGTATGTATGTATGTATGTATGTATGCATGCACCTCTGAAACCGACTGTCTAGGGGAAATTATTGCTGTAATTTCTCCTACGTGAGGAAGCTTTTTCCCATTTTAAATCTTGTTTCATGTTTTCCAGGTATTACATTTCTATGGCTCTAATTTTTCCGTAATATTTCGTTATCAGTCCGCATTGAAAAATCTGCCTGAGTTAGGTAGCTCGCGTACATACCTTTTCGCGCCATTGGTGTGATTCAATTCACACATCCACATATATAAATGTTTATGTGTTTGTATTTGCATTTGTATCATGTATATATATATATGTTTATATTCACTGTGTATGATTGCTCAATTTGCTGACTTGACAGGGTGTTGGGCAAATGATTGCAGAGATAGTGGTTGATACGTTTCTCTCATTACTATTGTACCATTTCGATAAAATTTCTAACAAGTGGCGCAGCCGCATAAATGTCACTCGTTGCCTTATTAGGTGTTCAGTTGATTAGCAGGCAGAAGTGTGTTATGCAGATGCCAAGAATAATTGCAGTGAAGAAGACTGATTCTAAAGCCCACTGCTTTTCCTGTATCATGGGCATAGTTTCTTTGATCATCAGTATTAATAAGTATTAAAATTTAAATTGTGTGCATATACGTGTATACGGTCTTAGTCGCAGGTGTGATATCGTTCACAATTGTTGAGTTAATCAGAATTACGTGATGACTTGTCTATTCATGCGGCAGTTTTCAAGTGAATGTTAACAATATTTGTTTACTACTTGAATATCTATAATGAGATTATTCATATATTAAAAATTCGCAGTTATTTCTCTGACAATATAAAATATTAGTTAGTTGTTGTTGCCATAAAATTTACGATGTCATTCATAAGAGATCAGGAATTATGTACATTATTTACATTATTTACATTTGACGGATATTTGTCCTCATCTTGTTTGTGTTAGCAACAAGCAAGATGAGGACAAGTATCCGTCAAAAGTAAATAATGTAAACAATGTCATTCATATTGCTGTGTAATCTACCAAACACATTATTGCTGCTCACAATTTTCATAAAATGAAATATGATAATAATTGAAAGTTCATGAATTTATATTTTACATTCTTTCCAATCGAAGTGGACATTAATACCGCTCCCGTCACATTGACACCATAGTTTTGTTTTCTTTTGTTTCCTATTGAATTTATCTCTTTTTATTAGCTTCATACGTCTTACTTTGTGCAAGGCAATATTCTGTAAATTGTAAAGAAAGGCAAACATTTATAAAATACCAAAACATAAAAATAATGTTTAAATAACTTTGAGAAAATTCTTTTGCTATAAAACAGAGATATGAGGAGTAATTTGATTAGCTCTTATTAATATCCGTTGTTGTTTTGACTACTTTCTTTAAAAATTACTGTTGCTGTAGTACTGTTTTCACCACGGCGAATAGCAGCGACAGTTAGACTGGAGTGTGAATGTGATAAAGAAACCAATCTTAAATTACACGTAGAAAGGGACGGAGAAAAGATCCACACGCGATAATTATGAATAAAAGGTAGAAAAACTGGCCTCCATGTTTTAAGTGAAATTGTAATAAACAAAATATATAAAAGCAATATATTTCTAAAATTGTAATATAATTATAATGTAAAATATTTTACTACAGTTTAGTGTTAAGACAAGACGTTGTTCGCAAAGTTGGTTAGCTATATACACACAATCCACTTACGATTATTATATGTGAAATATTTCATGCTATCACATGAACATGTTTATTTGTGAACCCGAAGGATAAGTAACTGCATACAGGTCAATCGAATATATATAATCATAATTTACACTATATGTTGAATACTTTCACTTTACAAACAATGTGATATGTGTTTATGTGTGTGTGTATGTGTGTATGCACAAGTTTATATGAATATATGAATGTGTGTATATATGTATGTGTGTGTGTGTGTGTGCCTGTGTCTGTGTCTGTATGTGTATATGTATATATATATATATATATATATATATATATATATATATATATATATATATATATATATATGTGTGTGTGTGTGTGTGTGTGTGTGTGTGTGCGCGCGCGCGCGTGTGTGTATAAGATCTAGGGATCGAGGTGTAGGAAGAAAAGTTATCTTCTAGCAATCCGTAGTACAATAGCGTAGGGACAATAGTGGTTTATTTAGACGGAAGGTTGTGGATTTTTTTCGTATCGAAGTACGACAAGCTGAAAAAAGTTATTCATATATGTGTTTTGCGAGCCCGTGACCCCCATTAGGATTTACATGATGTATACATTTTATTCCTTTGTTTTGTTACAAGTTTATAATTATTTAAAAAATTTTTTGCAGTTTGTTGTGTCGACACCCCCAAGCGAAGACGTAGGATCGCCCAAGACATATAAATAGAGGTAGTCTAACCGTGGTAGAATTGTTGAGTGACGGTTGAGTAGCCGTCGTGTAACGGTTGACTAGAGATCATCCGAAGGTGCTTGATAGCAGTAGCTTGAGAGATAACATTGTTAATACAATCATACTGTTTAGGTGTAAATGTGGAGATGTGACTTCAAAAAAGAAGTAAAGGAAAAAATTTGGTCTTTGTGTAGAACAACGTGTACTCCCTCGACAGTGGCAAAGGATACGAAAGTATATGTGAGGTTTTAATAACGCGGATGAAGCAAGAAGGCAACGTAGCTCATATGTTACCACCTTACGAGATAGTGCTCCAGTATCATTAAAGGGTAGAGATGTTGATATACAGCACTGTTGACGAACTATCAACGTATCTCAAGTAATGCATTTGAAAATTAGCCCAGCATCTCAGAAACTACAATGAAATTCTGGATGAGCTATTGTAGCCGCCCCAAAATGGAATGTTTAAAAAGTTTATGCTAGTATCATTTAGCAGAAGCCAGACAGTTCAGTTCTTGTAATTCACTTGACGGTATAGCTGGTGTAACCGATGTTGCCAACTACTGAAAAACATTCTGAAATCTCTCAAAACATTTGATGTTATTCCTCACACGCTACAATTGAAAGCAATAGCCCATATACTATTGGTTTCAAATTTTGGCACAAGGCCAACCAATTCGGGGAAGTGGGTAAGATGCTTGCATCAACCCCAGTCCTCAAATGTTACTTATTGTATCGACCCCGAAAGAAGGAAAAGTAAAGTCGACCACAGCGGAATTTGAACTCGGAACGTAAAGATGAGAGAAATGCCACTAAGTATTTAGCCCGGCATGCCAATGATTCTGCCAGCTAGGATGTACAAAATCATTGTAAAATCTACAAAACTAAAAGCCAAAACTCTTATGACCCATGTGTTCAAAGTGACCATTTTAAATAGTTCTACAAGGGGAGATAATTTCAGTCCAGGCATTCCTGTCATCCCCAAAAGAGACGTTATTTCACTTCAAATGACGTCAGTTTTTATAAAACCTTTTCTTCTATGACAATCGATATGTTTCAAGTGAGTCATTTAGTATTCCTCGAGGTGAATATCATCATGCAGAAACATAGATATATATAATGAAAAAAAACCCCAGGAAAATGTAATAAATCACCTAACATAGTGAGTACAAACTGTTGTACACTACTGTTGTACTTTAAAAAACAACGTACTATCTTTTATTTTTTACTTCTTTCAGTCATTAGACTGCGGCCGTGCTGGGGCACTCCCTTGCTGAATTATTAGTGGAACGAATCGACCCTAGTATTTTCATTTAAAGCTAGGTACTTATTATATCGATATCTTTGCCGAACCACCATGTTACGGGGACATAAACACACCAACATCGGTTTTCAAACGGTGGTGGACACACGCACACACTCACACACACACGTGCGATGGGCTAGCTCCTTACCACACTGTCACGCCAACGCCTGCATGAGGAAGAAATTTCAACGGACAAACAACGTACTAAATAATACAATACCATATAAAAAGAAAAGGATAACTCGTTAGATTTAAACAATTTCTCTATGTTCTTATGGTTATCTCTATGCTGCATGTACATTTCGTTTGGAATAAATAAACTAAGCGCGTTAGTATTGTCTTAAGTCACTCAATTAAAATTATCAATAAAAAGAGTCTCAAAAGTAATGCACATGGCAGAAAAAAAATCAGCTTCAGATATGCATCTGCAATGCAAAGGAAGAATATAAGCAGATTTAATTACAGACAAAAAGTACTACATTACAACATCTTTTTGTCAGTAATCTATGTCTCATGGAAATCTCCATCGATTTAATCGGCATTCGACACACGGGCATTGTGCGCGTAACCTTTCTTAATATATAAATATAAATATGTATAGGTGTGTATGGGTGTGTTTACACACAACACACACAAACACACACACACAGGCCACCCCCACATATATTTATTAATGTGTATGTATATATATATATATACATATATATATATACACGCATATACATATATTCATGCGTATGTATATATATATATATATATATATATATATAT
>NC_068982.1:31279526-31280064 GCF_001194135.2 Octopus bimaculoides
ATATATATACCCACAGATTCATGCAAACATATGCGCATTTATCTGTCTACCTATTTAGCTAGTTATCAAGATATGTGTGTGTGTGTGTGTGTGTGTGTTTGTGTGTGTGTGTGTGTTTGTGTGTGTGTGTCTGTGTGTGTGTCCGTGTCTGTGTGTGAGTGTGTGTGTGTGTAATTCTATATGTATGTATATTTAGTGCTAACTTTCGCTGTTGCAGTTCTTATTATCAATATTTTTTTTTCTTTTTGCTGCTGACGATGCTAGATAATGGTTATGATGATAAAGTGTAATGCGTGACTTGAAACTATTGTCATATAATAGTTAAGCCTTTAGCAGCCGACAAAATCAGTAAAAACTTGATGGCTTACAGAGATACAAAGAATGCAATAGATCTGCGGTTGACATACATACATACATACATACATACATACAACGACATATATACATACATACATGCATACGTACGTACGTACACAAACGTACATACATGCATACACACACACACACACACACACACACACACACACACACACACACA
>NC_068982.1:31280705-31281323 GCF_001194135.2 Octopus bimaculoides
TATATATATGCATGCAAGCATCCATGCATCCATACATCCATACATATATATATACATACATACAAGCATGCATGCATATATCTACACACATATGTACATATATATATATGTGTGTGTGTATGTGTGTGTTTCTGTGTGTATATATAGCTTATGTTTGTGTGTATATATCCTATTGGATACTTACACACAAATATATGTTTATATATATACACATATAACATATTTTATATATATATGTTTGTATGCGTGTATATATATATATATATATATATATATACTATATAAATAAAGAGAGACAAGTGGAGAGAGGGGGAAAGAGATAAAGAGACAAAATGTAGGAGACAACAATTAAGGGGAGAGGTAGATATGTAGACAGACTCAAATATATATCGAAATGTAATTAAGCGTAATGAAATTGTCATGTGAAACGTATAGAACCTGTACCGACATTGTTTTTCTCAAATGTGTGCCTGTCTATCTATCTATCTATCTATCTATCTATCTATCTATCTATCTATCTATCTATCTATCTATCTGTCTGTCTATCTATCTATTTATCTTTCTCTCTTCTCTCTCTTTCTCATACTATCTTCGTATATATATATATATATATATATA
>NC_068982.1:31281390-31294615 GCF_001194135.2 Octopus bimaculoides
ATATACACCCTATGTGGATTCTCAATTATCTACTCTCGCATCAAGACAAAGTTGTTCCTGCATATAATATATACACGTACACAAACAATACAGACATACATTTATAGAAGCATATATTTATATGGATGGAAAGATACAGATTTAGATTGTTCGTTTTACAGATCCATGTGTACCCATTTCTTTTTTAACTTACAAAATGATTATACATGTGTATTTCAATGATTTTAAATTTTCCTATAATATATCCTTTTCACTATTTAGACTTTTCTTTACCTCTTTCTCTTTCGTTCTTACCGTCTGTATTTCTTTGTTACTCTCTATTACTCTTCACTCAATTCTATTTTCTTTTATTTATTTATTTATTTTTTTGTTTTGTTACTAAAATTCCTTTCTTAGTTTTAAATATTCTGCAGCATTTTAGTAAGTTTGTATTTTTTCTTTGTCTACTCAATTTATTTCATTTTTGTTTTTGCATGTTACCTTCATTAAATCTATCGAATGTTTTTCTCTCACTATATCAATCAAATTTTTATTTGTTACTATCGCTTTCTTTCTATCTCCCTCCTGAAACTACCCTTCTTTACATCTTTCTATTTCTCACTTACAATATTTTTCCTTATTTTTTCTCTTTCTGTTTTGCTCATGATCTTAGTTTCACTCATTTTGAAGTCCCAGTTGTTTCTGTTGTTCATTCTCTCAACCACAATTTTACTCCTCTAGCATTTCTCATTTCCTTTCTCCATTTTTCATAACCTTACCTCTCTCTCTCCCTAGCATTCACTCGAGCTTTCTAGTTGACATAGTGTCATCTAATACACATACACTCACACATATATATACACTCACATACACACGCAACGACTCACATCCACACACATACAAAAGCACATAATGTCTATCTCTCTTGCGGATCTGATAAATCACTGCCTCATTTTCTCTCAATCTGCATTTCAATTTTTATTTCGCATCTCTTCTATTGTTCAAACTCATCATACCCACTCTCTATACCTCTCTTACTACATCTCGTCCCCTTTATCTATGTATTCCCTCTCTTTTTCTCTCAGTTTATCTTTCTACTTTCATTTCCCGAACTTATCTATCTTATCATTTTTCTCTCTCACTTTCATTTGTTTGGCCTTCTAACTTCCCACCTCTATGCTGCTATGCTCTCTATACGCTCTATACGTGCCATATTTATTTAGTCTTTCACTTTCTCCTTCTTTCAACACGCACACTCATCAAGTGTCATACACTACGTCTTTCTTGTCTTTTGCATTTATTTTCTATTTAGATAACTTTTACTATATCTAATTCAGTAATTTCTTTCTACCCACCCTTTCCGTTTCTCTCTCTTTGTCTTGCGCATAACACGCCTCACATCCTCCCCGATAAATTTCTTTTTATCTCCATTTAAGCGCCATCTTTTCTCATGGAACATATTGCTGTGTATTTTGCAAGCTAGAAAACACAAGAAAACTTTTACTTGCAACTAGAAAATGCTGACTTTCACAATGAGGCATCTAGATTTTTTATGCAAATACTTGATATTTTGGTTGTGTTTACCATCTCATGTTGCTTACTCTTAAATGCCTACGGCATAAAAGATGTAATTATTCTCGAAGAATGCCTGTTTATTTGAAGCATGAAAAAATATTTTGCCAATCGTTTATTCAATAGTAACCAAAGGTGAACATTGAAACTTATTCAATTCTTTTCCTTGATTGTATAAATTTTTTTAAAAATTTCAAATGAATTCGTTGTTGTTAATTGTTGATGCTATTGTTGCTATTCTAGCATGCAGATTTCAATTATCAGTCAAAAGATATTTGAGATTTATTTATATATTTTAGTTTTACAGTATTCATTTATACCGTTGTTGGTGTTTAGTTCCTATCGACCCTCACTGGAAATACTTTTCAGCTATGGCCGTACGATCTTTTCTTTCATGAATCGTTTCTGTATTACTGCCTTCTCTAATGATACCTCAAGTATCATACTATTTTGTAAGACTCTACAGTATAATTTTTGAGTATTTTAACTGCTATTTGAAGATGACTGAATACATGGAAGCTTCTTAATTGGCACACTATATCTATGAAATCCCTGTATTTACGACGAGCGCTGAAATATATTGTTGACTATTGTGCTTGCTGTTTCAACGTTAATTACTTGCAGCATTAACAGAAGATTATTGATGGATGAAGTATACGGTTTTTCGCGCAATATGGCCGAATGATTAACAAGCTCGCTTCACAACCAAGTACCGGTATCGACCCCGATGCTTTGCATCCTGGGCAATGCCATTTTCTGTTGTCACATCCCTCTATATCTTGTGAATGAAATTGACCCAAACTATAGAAAGTACCAATGGAAGTATTGTACCCGAAATTTAAATGACACAGACTTGCCATATATATAATGTGTGGTGGAGACTTTTCTAAGAATTGCATTAAGATAACATATGATTGTGCTATGATCAGCTACTTACACCTTAATTCAAAAGCAATAAGACCGAAAAACTAAATCCTCATCGTCGAACGACGGAAGTCCAATAAAGGTTGATTATGAGGACGACTATCGTAATAATGAGACGGAATAATGAGAAGGAATATAATATTTAGAAACAATGTTATTTCATAAATCCCTATCATCTTATTCAGTATTGTTTTATACATCTTTTTCATTGTTGAATATGTGGAGGCGCAATGGCCCATTGGTTAGGGCAACAACAACAACAATTGTTGAATATATTCAGTGATTTTTCACTTTTCAGAAGCTTTTTTTTTACCTGACCATTTCACTTCATTCATATATTGAAAAGCAGATTATCTAACGCGGTCTTCATGTTTAAGACATGTAGGTAGTGATGTTGCTGATTATTAGGATGCGAATACTTTTAACGGTAAGATCATCATTAATAAGTTACGCGTTAACATAAATTATTAGTGTGATTTACATTGGGTTTATTATATTATCATGTTATGAGTAAGCTATAGTTTTTAGTAGAAAAGCAATGTTACATGCAATATCAATTTATCGGTTGCATGAATTTTTCCATTCTGTGCTGAGTCTTTTCATATGGTGTCAAATACATACATTTGGGAATCGCTGATCCGGCTTTTGACCCTAGCACCATTTCCCACTGCTTAATCACAACATAATTTCCTTGCATTTGGAAATTGATATTACTAATGCTAGTGAATGGTAACTATTACCATGAAAATTATCATCATGGTAGTAACCATCACTATAACCATGATGATGATAGTTATGTTATTTAAGATGTTGCTGCCTGTTGTGATGATTATGAGTACGGCTCTCACAATAATGAGGAGGAAAATAATATTAAGAAACATAATGTTATTTCATAAATCATTATCATCTCAGTATTATTTTATACCTCTTTTCATTGTTGAATATATTCAGTGATTTTTCACCGAGCTCTTCCTTTTCATAGCAGCTGCGATTTACATCTTATGTGCTATTAAAACTATAATTCTGCCACTCAGATTCATTAAGCTGAATTATGTTGGCTGTTATTAGAACTACCTTATGGTTTTAGCCAAATCTCTTTATATTCTGAATGATCAATTTGGCAAATGTAATTTGCCTTTTATTCTTCTGTGGCCACTAGCATAAATACTATATTAATAGTGGAGTAATTAAATTAAAATCATTATCATTGAGCTTCCAAGCCTTCATTGCTACAATTTCAAATGTATGTTTTTGCATTGGACTTCGATAATACTTTTGTATGAATATGTCAAACAGATGATGCAATTATTTTACTCCAGGCCAGAGAAAAAAATAAACAACAATTTGTGGAATAAGGTTGTATCTTTAGGTTTAAAGCTATAGAAAAATTAAATATCTGAAAAATTATGTTGTGCTGAATTATGTTATATCTCCACCCATTTCTGCTATACTATAAGAGCCACGTCTCTTCTGAGGCAGGAGAGATAAATGGAACAATACAGAAAACTTACTTCAATATTAGCTTCTACTTCGCTGATCATGCATACGTTTGTTCATTGGAGTCTCATTAATCTCCCTTTGTATCCAATTTACCATATATATTACGCACACTCACACACACACACGCACACATACACGCAAGAATATACAGGATGTGGTGAATAACCTGTCCTCTAAAAATGAAAATAACACTGACATCTCATTTTAACAGATATATTTACCAAAATTACATAAAAATATCTTGAAATATTAAAGAGTAAATTTATTCAATAAGATCACCATTGGCTTCAACTATGCCCTCCAGACGACTGCAGAATATTCTGCAACTCTTCAGGAAGGTCCCCTTCTTTAAGTTCGTGAATGCTGCCATAATCCTTGGTTTCAGTCCATCTTTGTTCTTACAAGGAGTTTTGTTGGTTTCTCAATCAACTGCGGCCCGAACTTAATAATGAAGAAGGTTGTAGTCTGGGAAGTTAGGTGCCCAGATGTTAGGAGTGATGTGGGTCCTCCTGCTTGTGTGACATGGTGCGCCACCCGGTTGCCAGACATATGGTCTTCCAGCAGCCCCCTCTTGACTCAGGACAGAAGTACCTTCTCCAGGCACTTGAAGTAAGACTCAGTGTTGAGTGTGAGGCTTTGTAAGATGATGAATGGCGGTATAACGTCGCCATCTCTCCAAACACTCTAATGTTGACTGAATGTTTGATTTTTACCACTATCGAGACTTGTCCTCAGATTGCATTTTTCTCAGATTGACAACCAAACACTCTGAAATGTTCGTATTGGAGATTTCAGCGTGAATGCCGAGCAGTCCAGTATGTCGTTTCGAAATTTCCGGCAGAATGAATTGCGTCAAGGTGCCCTTTTATTCCTAGACGGTACCCAACTGACCCTACTATACTGTGTAGTCTACAAACTCAAAAACAAACTATTCACCTACGCGAAATTAAAAATAAAACTGACAACAATTTACCCATCGCAGGCTGTACATACAAGTATATATATATATATTGGAATAATAACAATAATACTTGGATGGAATTTATAAACATTTAATGAATTTATAAACATTTACGCGCGTTTCCACAAGTTACGTGTTTCTTTAGATTACAGTCCGTATTCTCGAGATGATTATATTGTAGTTCATAGTATCCGTCAGCATCGGGAAGATCATCTTCGTGGATTCATTTCTTCAGGCGATATAAAATTTATGGATGTTTACCAGAGAGATGTTTATCCATTTTGATCAATGCGAATGTTGGTTGAGTTATGTTGGTATTTCTGTGTGTATTTGGTGGGAAGGAGGAGAGGGAGATGAAGGAAAGAGAGGAAGAAATGATAGTTATATGGGGAAGGAGGTGTGTGTGGTGATGTTGGATTTATTTTGCTATTCAGTCTGCAGGGCTCCAGGATAGGTCGTACATTACTTTGTTCGATCTCATTTAAGGCATGACTATCATCGATAAATTCTGAAGTAAACAGGTCAGCTGGTACAGCCACTACAACCATCAGCTGTAAGAGTTGATTGTCTAAATTAATAAATAATACGTTCAAAGGGTGACCTTTTAATTCTCTTGTTGTACAATGGTATAGTGTACAGCATCCTAAATATTGGTTGGTTTGTTTATTTTTTATTTAGTTATATACTATTATTTTTCAAAATTCAGTCCAAGGACTGCGGCCATGCCGGGGTGCCACCGTTTACCTTGCTACACTTTCAGTAAACCACCTCTGATATGTGACATTTGGTGGATGAAGGAGTTTGACGTTGCTGTACTCATCTTTGGAACATTTGACAGAATGAGATCTAGTTTATTCTTTACAAACAGTAGACATTGCTTCAAGCGAACTACAATACTCTTTTGGATCTAGTTTTGTTTTGAAAGAACCTACATGCACACCGTGCAGGTCTCTCAGGCTTTGTCGGAGGATATTGAAGAGCTGTGGTCCTTTGAAGCCCAGTCTGTTGCAGTATCTGGTTCTGAATCCTGATGGCAATGTTGGGACCTTTGGTACCATTCAGTAGCCCCCGTATTTTTGTAAGTGACAATGCCAAAGTTTGAAGCAAGTTTTCAGTTGTATATTATTGCATATCCTTCCCGCCTTCGCTCCAGGGAATAGCCTTAACTCTTTCAGTCTCTGCCAGTAGCTGATATGTTGCTTTATATCGATCTTCCTTGTGTAGCTTTGCTGGATCGTCTCGAGTTCTGTCATTAATTATACAGTGTTTGGTGACCACAGTTGGGAGCAGTAATCCAGAAGGCTGAGAATGAAGGTCCTCCAGAGGACCATCATGGTTTCCTTTTTTCTTGCTTTGAAAGTTCGAGGGATCCACCCGGCTAGTCGCCTGCATTTTATTGCCAACTTAGTAATGTGCATCTGGAAAGATGCACCATTACTCATGTCGGTGCCTAGGTCACGCACTAATTTTGATTTAGGGATTGGAATCCCTCCCGGGCCAGTGTATCCTACTGCACTGGCCCTACCATCAACTTGCAGTGAAATAGTTTTCCCACCTGAAATAACTAAATCTTTTAAAGGTGATCAGTTTCTGTTTAATGACTCAGGACCAGTTGAAAAGTGTATTGTGATATTTGCGATAAGACGTAATTTACAGTGTATTTACTAGTATGCAGGCGGCACATTTGAAACAGTACCTTTGATAATTCACCAGTTGTATACCCTATATGGATTAAAAGAGAAATATTCGCTGCCGCCCATGTTTGCGTTATTGCTGGACAAAACAGAAGAAACATACATAACGCTTTTGCACAAGATAAAGATTCTTGAACCATCATGTGCTCCATTGTCAATATCAATCGATTTTGAGAAAGTGATAATGAGAGTATTTTTGAAAGAATTTCTTAGTGCACAACAGAACGGTTGCCTATTCCACTTCAGTCAATGTATCTTTCCTGTAATTCAAAGTAATGGTTTTAAACGAAATTATGAAACCGGCCCAATTTTGCTTTAGTGATGACGATTCTACCAGCATTAGCATTTGTCCCAGTAAGCACAGTAACAAGAGCATTTGAGTTAAGTAATAACAACAGCTTCCCTGATGAAGCACAAGAAATCATTGATTATTTGGAGGATACGTTGATTGGGAGGCCTAACAGAAGGAATGCGCGAAACCCACCTCCCTTCCCACTAACTATGTGGAATATGTTTTAAAGAGTTCTTGATGATTTGCTTAAAACAAATAACTCAGTCGAAGGATGGCATCGAGCATTCGAAACTCAAGTTGGATTTCATCACCTCAACATCTGGAAATCTTTTTACAAAAAGAACAACGTTTAAGCGAGATTTGAATTGAACAGTATGTTTACTGGAATGGAACCAGAACCTCCAAAAAAGCGCTATCTAGATACTGCAAAAAGAAATATGATGTCTTGCTCAAAACTTTGATCCACAAAATAGTATTGATTACGTTCGTGGTACAGCACACAACCTTTCTTTTTAAGATTTAATAAATTTTTCTGTAAAGACTATCTTTTGCTTTTTATGCATTTTAAATTAAAATAATCCTAATGTTTTCATAAACAGTTAAAAGCTAGTTATAAACCCAAATAATTATACATTTTGAATAAATAATACGAATTCATCAAGCAGAGACAATTAACATTTTTTAGTCAGATTGTGTTTTAGACAAATTGTTTCTAAATTAAAACTGTTTTAGGCAAATTGTTTTAGACAGACTCGCCTAGACCCCTAGCAAAGATAGGTACTTGAGCAGCTGATGGTATGTCAGAGAGAGCTACTATGAACAGGAATGACTCCAGGACATTTCCCTGTGGAACACCACTCAATATTTGTGTTTTCTTCGAGGTGGCCCCGTTGACGACCACTACTTGACATCTGTCATTTAGAAAGTCATGTAGCCGTTCTCCCAGTTTTCTAAACATGCGAAGATTTCGGAGCTTGTGACAAATCATATCATGGTCGACTTTGTCAAAGGATTTTGCAAAGTCGAGGTGTATCACGTCCACATTTGAGTTGTTGAGCAGCTGCTTTGGCACCCAGTCGTAATGCTGTAAGAACTGTGTCCGTCAGCTTCTGCAAGGTCGAAAACCAAGCTGGGTCTCAGTCAGCAAGTCATTCTCTCCAAGGAATGTAATTAATTTTCTTCGGACAAATCATTCCATGGCTTTGCTGATGTCTGAGGTCAGAGAGATAGACCTATAGTTTTCAGCAACTGCGCTGCTTCCTCCTTTATGGATAGAGCATATTATTACCTCTTTTATTTGTCCGGGAGCTAACCATTTGCGAGGAAGCTCTGAAACATTAGCTGCAATGGTCTTGCAAAGACGCATTTGCATGACTTGAGGAGGATTGCTGGGAATCCAATAGGGCCAGCAGCTGAGTTTCCATCTGTATCATCTATTACTAGCATTACATCCTTTTCTTCGATGATGATATAATCAATTCTTACTGCCACCCATTCACCCTCTGTAGCAGTAAAGAATTCTACAGAATGCTAACTTGCATGTACTGTAGGGGTGGTGTGAAGACACTTTTGAACTGTTCATTCAGTGTTGTGTTTCACTTATCCTCATTGTGTTTTCCATGAGACAACCATCTTTCTGGAGAAGCGGCCCTACCTTGTAATGCATAGAGCTAGTCTGGTTGGCGTACCTAAAGAAGTCTTTAGGGTCTGATTTTATATTTCTTATGACACAGGTTTCTCTCTCTAATCTTGCCTTCTCGTGGATGCGCTTCAGTTGTTTCTTAATCTCCAGCAGTGCTATTTCTCACTGCTGTTTCATAAGAACTTTTCTCTCCTTGGGAATCTTGTTTTTATGTGCCTTCTCTCTGGACAAAATTGTAGCTTGCATTACGGACATGAAAGTTTTCAATTTCATGTAAATGTCACGTGTAGAGAGACATTCGGAACAGTCCTTTTTGTTGATTTCTTTCTCAATTGATTTCCAATCTGCTTTGTGGTAGTTCATATTGGATAGGTTTTGGGTGCTTCTCATGGGCTGCATCGCTGTAGGTTCCTTTGGTTCATACATGGTCAGCTCTATTATGTTATAATCCGACATTAGCGTCGGTGTCCCTTTCACTTTATGGATGATATCCACATTGTTTGTGAAGCAGAGATTAAGTATATTGTTTGCTCTGGTTCGTTGGAGTATTATTTACTCCATATATAAATTGTTGGTGAGGCTGAGTAGGGATTCTACCTGACTTTGCTCACATCGTGGCATTCCTGAGAGGGAGAAGCCTTCTGGCCATTTCACATTGGGTAGGTTGGCGTCTTCCAAGTACACTGACATGCTCTTCTATTTTGGTTAAGATCTCTTCTATTCTTGCAAGACAGTCTTCGAATAGGCCCGTACGATTTGGGGCATCTGGTGGGCGATATGTAGTACATATAACTATGTCGTGTTGGCTTGTATGTATAATTAATGTGTCACACTGGGTTTGAGTGTGACAAAAGTATATGGGGCGTGTGATCGTCACGGATGTATGATACAATGCAACTTTATCATGGCTCTTGTTCTGTCTATTGCTTCGCAATACCACGTACTTAGGTATATGTATTTCGGCATGTGCGTCGTCGCGTTTTAAGTGCATTTCAGTGAGTGCTATGCATAAAGCTTGACTGCATGTCACTACTTCTCTCAGGAGACCTAGTTATCTTGTTTGTATGTGTTCCTTCCTTGTTCTATAATATGCTATTATTCCATTTGCATTTTATCAGTACAGCTCGATGCAACCCCAAAACCTGGTTCACCAGTCAGCGTCATTAGATTGTGGCCGGCATAATGGAATAGAAGCTTTATATATATATATATATATATATATATATATATATATATATATATATGTATATATAACTCCAGAAGCTACAGTCGATTATCATTCATATTATTTGAGAAGCAGGCATGGAAGGTGCTGACATAAAATGCCACCTTTCCTTACGTATGGATCACATCATTTATTTTGGGGGAAGAATATAGTTTAAGATATCAATTATTCCGTTTACATTATTATTTATTTTATTGATATTTCCTGTCTTGGATCTGCGAATTAATAAACTTTACCACAGGTATAATTGCATTTATGATACTAATACATGGGACAAAATATACTGCTTGTGATTAGCAAATAGAAGATTCTGACTTGCTTTACAGAGTAAAATTATTGCTTGAAATCACTGAAATACGGCCAAGTTTGTTCACTTCAGTAAATCCAAATGCCTAGCCAGTGGTATATGTAATATATGGATCAATATTATTTAATTTTTAGTATTACCTTTTGATTGTTTCAGTTATTAGGCTGCATCCATGCTGGGTCCCTGCATTGAAATATTTTAGTTGAATGAATTGACCCCTGTACTTTTCTAAGACTGATATTTATTATACAAGTTTCTTTTTACAGAACCGCCAAGTTTCTCGAACGCAAAGGCATAAACACCGATTGACAAGCGATGGTGGGTGACAAACACAAGTACACATACAAACATTCACACACACGCACACACACACGTACAAAGACACACAAACGCATATATATATATATATATATATGTATATATATACGACAGGCTTCCTTCAGTTTTCGCCAATCAAATCCACTCACGAGTCTTTGAACAGCCTGAGGCTATAGCAGGAGACACTTGTCCAAGGCGCCACACTAAACAATGAGTTTGGGAAACAAGCTTCTTAATACAGCCACGTGTGCTACATTATGTGAAAATAAAGTTGCCTCTATTGTCTGTGTAAAATCTTGTCAAAACTAAATGCTCAATATTTAAAAGTGCTAATAAATGGTAGCATCATTGTATATTACGTTCTGTAACATAAATGCTTACTAACATTAATGACACTGGTTTTTAAAACGTAAACACACAAATATTAAATGTGCACGCGGGCGCGTGTTTGTGTGTTCGAATGAAACCACATCATATACTTATAATGTATCATTTCTTTAATGTTTTACATATTCCTTAATTTAGATTTACCATCTTCAAAATGTTTTAAACCTCAAAATATTCAATTAATTGAATTTAGATTGTTCATTAGCTGTTTCTTTTATATTCCTGAAACTATTGTGGAAACGTGCACAAATAATATTAGTTTCAATATGATGCATGGAAATGCTGGGATCTTAAACATATACTATGGACTGTTCATATTTTCAAAAATTTCTATCCGTATTAGAAAGATGTGGACACGTGAGAGGCAAAATTGAGACAGACAAAGTGTTAGAGAAAGAGAGTGAGATGAATAGACAGACTAACTAGACTGAAAGACAGATAAAGATAGAGAAAGAGAAAGAAAGAGAGAGAGAGAGAAATAGAACATAAAGCTTTAAATATAAAGAGAACTAAAATGAAATGAAGATAATGGAAGCACAGAAACTCACCAGGCTCTCGTTTGATGGATATTTTTCCATAATTTCTTCCTTTGCTGTCTAATTAGTCAAAATAAATCAAATAAACATCGAGATAAAAATACAAAGAATACAAAAACAACTTTATATTGGTTTGAGAAGCTTGAAAGCTATATAACAACTTAGAAATGACAATTGCATTTTCTGAAATGAGCAGAAAAATCAGTTATACCTTTCATCAATTATGTATTTTTCTAATTAGTGCCACAGATTTTTCAGCAACTAATGACATTCATGTGTGACATTTTATTGATTACAAACATATAATGTTTCTTATAGCTTTTTGTTTTGTGTATATTGATTGTTTATTTTATTTTCTATCCTTCTGAGTTTTGTTTGTTTTCGTAAATAGTTTATTTCTGAAAACATAATTGAAGAAAATTTATTTTAAGTTAAATTTAAGGAAAAACAAGTTATAAATTAAATTCTTTAAATAAAAACTGATTTTGTGATTATTCAGTAATAAAATATGCTAGTCAAATCTAGTATAGTATGACTTGGAATATTTCAATTGTTATTTTAGTGCAAACATTGTACTGGTTTAGCTATACCACACAGTCCAATATTCAAATTTATGTGTTTTAGTACAATATGAAATAGTGTAACTTTGATTACAAAAAAAAAAAAAAAAAAGACAAAAACTTTTGATTACATTTGAAGGAAGAAAGATAAGTTTTTTTAAATATCTGATTAATGAAAGGAAAAGACTAATAATTTTTTGGTATTTTTTTTCTTTAAAAAGACAACACCAATCAACTTTTCATGTTTCGGTTACAGATGCGGAAGAGCCAATATATTAAGGAATGTAGATACATTTGGGTCTGGAGATCCGATTTTACCTATTTTAGTAGCTTTTGGACTATCAAATATGTCCATCCTCTCTCAGCCCCTAAATATATTATCATCCATTACATATTTCAAGGTTGTTCTGTTGTGAAATTATAGATATCGAATTGTTAACTTACGCTTCTCTCTTCAACATCGGTTTTTAACATGATATACATCAAATCAAACAAACACCCGTGCACTCGCATAATCACACCCAAAGCCAAGCAAATACACGCACGCACGCACACAATTCAGGTTGCTGGAGCGTTCTAAGAGGTACTAGAGGTACTCACAAATATACTTATAGTCTTAAAGTATACACATATACGCTTATCCATCTATACATTTGTATATGACACTATTTTCGCGGATAACGGTCAAAATTCAAAATTGCTTTTTAAAAATTTTAAAATCTTTTTGCATGCATATACATATTTATATATACACTCATAGTCATATGTGCATGCCTGTACATACTCATACACTCACATACTCACAAAACACATACACACACGTACACACACATACGTACATATGAATATAAACAATTACAGAATAGCGGTACGCCTGACAAACCATCATGTTTAAGCTGCATGCGGATTGGTCAAAACTATATTCTAAAACTTCAGCTTGCTGGAACGTTCTAAGTGGTACTAAAGTTGCCAAGAACTAAACTGTCCGTGAAACACATTTGAAATCTGATCATTAATCTATGTATGAAAGCGCTAATTTAACATTATGAGCATTACAAAATATTTTTTAATGTTAAAATACCATAATATAAAACGTGAAAACCAGACCATGTTATAACTTTATCCAACTGATATATTATTCTATACACATCCACATAAATTCTAAACAAACACACACACACACACACACACACACACACACACACATATATATATGTCTATATATACATATAGATATATGAATATATATATGCATGTATATGTATATATATTTTTATATATGTGTGTATGTATATACATACATGCATATAGATACATATATATATATA
>NC_068982.1:31294746-31297980 GCF_001194135.2 Octopus bimaculoides
ATAGCTAGATATCTCGATATCTAGATAGATATATAGATGGACAGACAGACAGACAGACAGACAGACAGACAGATAGATAGATAGATAGATAGATAGATAGATAGATAGATAGATAGATAGATAGATAGATAGATAGATATGAAACACGTCTCAGTACAATTTCCGTCTTCCGTCCAACGATTTCTACTAGCCACAACCATGGCTTTACGAAGCAAACTTCATCTAATAATTCCTGCGTCAACTTGTTTTCATAGTTTTATTTCAAATCTTATTCATTCCGATAAATGGTTTCGAACAGAATTTAAAATACGGATAAATAGATTTTTAAGGAACGCCCTGATATCTTTTTCATCGAAATCGACTTGTTTTGTACTATACATATTCTTTGTAATATCTGTACCAATCTTTGTATTAGTATGTTATCCATAATATTCTTAATTTTAAAAACTGTGGTTTTGGTTAGGTATATACCTGCTCCATGCAGGTATATACTTATATATCTGCATCACTGATCATGAGCAGAAGCAGTGGCGGAGAAATATAGTCATGTGTTGAGAGGAATTCTTTGGTGTTTTGATAATTCACCTCTGGAAACATGGGTGTTTCGTTGAACATCCTTTAAGCAATATTTACTCGGGGATTTGTTAAGTGGAATAGGCTACTTGACCTGAAGAAAATTCTAACTAGACGTCAACTACACTGTTTATCTTGATATGAGATCACCGTATCACGCATATATACAGTTGAGATAGATATATTTGTACCTCAGCGTCATTTTGATAGCATGCACTGCTCTCTCACTTAATAATAATAATAATAATAATAATAATAATAATAATAATAATAATAATAATAATAATAATAATGATAATAATAATAATAATAATAAATGCCCTGATGCAGTACCAGGCAGCGGCTCTCATGGCTTCTTATCTTAATTTATTGGAAGTGTTATCATGTATATTGTTTTGTCTTGGTATAATTGATGGGCTACAGCAAATATTCTGCTCAATACCACAGATTTGTTTGTCAGTTGGTTGATCTTAGCCAGTCGAGCATGTCCCTTAGTGACTGATGATATGTGCATCTCTGATTACGATCACAATGTCGCGCACATATGGTTGTGATGTATGTGTCTTGTGTACACCTATCAGACGGGTAGTCATGATGGATACACTGAGCTTCGTATATTTTACCCCAGTGTCTAATACTACTACTACTACTACTACTACTACTACTACTACTACTACTACTAATAATAATAATAATAATAATACAGATAATGAGTTATCAGTGTACCAGAAGTGCTTTTATGATATTGTCGATTTGGGCAAAAAACCCATTAAATTTCTTTCCTGACTCGATATTTTATGAATCCTTTTTGCTTCGACCAATGACATACATACCTAAGGTAGTTTTACGATAGTTACGCTATGTGGTGTCGACATGGTCACTTGCAAAAACGTTAACAGGTGTAAAATAAGGATAAAGAAACCAATAGGAAAAACTACTTATAGCTCTCATAATATTTTGAGCTTTGTCAACTTTGCTCAGTAGAATAGAATCAGTGGGCATTGTTCGGTTCTGATCAAAATCTTGAGAACTATATCACAAATGACTGTTTTCCGAGGTATTTTCCCGAAACAATAAAGGAGAAAATGTATTGTTCTGTTATGAAGACTACTCTTGTGAAAGAAGTTTTACCAATATCGGTGCTGTAGTTGCTGCTGCTGCTGGTATTATTGGTTTATGCCATGCCAATTTTATTACTTTTATTGCTACTATCGTTGTTACTGTTGTTGCTCCTGCTGCCGTTAGTATTGTTGTTGCTTTAGGCTTTGAAATATCAAAGCTTATATCTTTTTTCCAGACATGGTGGAATTTACATAGTCCTTCAAAAGAGCAAGGAAAAGCTCCTATGAATATATGGTGTTTATATTGTCCATTGACTATAATAAAGTATATAATAGTATATATCTTTCTTTACGATAGGAGGAGACAAGAAAACCGTAAATGCGTCATGCAGCACCCCAGAGTTTCAGGATGCAATGTATGAGAAGAAATTACAACCGGGTGATAGCCAAGGATATTCCGATAGAAGTTATATTAAATTTCATAGAAATGATTAATATCTTGATGTATTTTTAACTTCATTTTTATGGTACCGTATGCTTACATCACCGTAACCACCTGTAGTACATTTGCAACACAGTTTATATGAGTGGATATATTCTCGTGAGAAATAAAACAAGAAACTACTTATTATTTATATTATATATAGACATCAATGCAACGACAGATATGGTTTTATGTGCTAGTGATGTTTCGAAAAAATTATTAGGTAACTGTCCAAACGGCATGACTTTTTGAGTACTTTTTATGTGAGTCCGTTACACACAAATAAAGTGAAAGTATTCTTTCATCTTCTCTCCCGTTTGAAGAATATATTTCACATTATAAAGCAAGTATTTTATGTGGGAGGGAGTCAAACAAATTTCAAAAGTATTAGCACTCGTGACGTGAACAGAATTTCTGGTAGAAGAATCCTCGAAAGATGGTAGCAACACATAACACAACAAAATTTTTAAGAGATTAATAAAGATGAACAGAAAAATGTGACATTTGAATAAACACATGGAGGTCATATACATTCTTACATTCCCATCTGATCCATGGTATACATTTCACATAGAATTTAATGATTTGCAACTTAAAATTTGTGCAAGTTAACCAAGTTTCTAAACAAACTTACACGATTAATCCTTATTCGAATATACATTTCTTATTTACTCTTACATCATTTGTGTTTCATATGTTTCAGCCATTGGACTGCGGTCATACTGGAGCACCGACTCGAAGGGTTTAGTCGAACAAATCAACCTCAGTATTTACTTTTTAAAGTCTAGATATAAACAAACCAACACCGGTTATAAAAAAAATTGTGCGAATTTGCTTTTTGTCCATGTTGTATTCAACGTTCCGGAAAAAATGGCCTAATTTTCAAAAAGGAAAAGAGTAACAAGATTCGGTAGAGCGATAAACAGGCTTTAAAATGATATATAAACTCAAACTAATTTAACGAAAATTAATTTGAAAATACTTCATTTAAAACCCAAATTAAAAATTCCGCAAGAACTTTCTTGACAACCTAATACATACATACATACATACATACATACATACATATATGCATGCATACATACCCTATACGTACACACATGCATGTATATATAT
>NC_068982.1:31298071-31300989 GCF_001194135.2 Octopus bimaculoides
TATATATATACATACATACATATCAGTAATGTTTAACGCCACTTCAACATGGCTGTTCCCTTCGAAAGACGTTACTGCGATTTTTTAAGCCAAGAGGACATTTCCTCTAGCTGGTTAATGATGCACGCCTGCATCCGACGAGGTGTCCAGTACTGAAGAAGGGCAAAAAATAGTCCGAAACCAGCTTATTTACTAGTTCTGTCACTAGAAGGTGGTATGGGTTCGCTCCCCTGCTCGCAGTATATCGGATGCCGTTGTGCATCGCTAACCAGTTAGAAGACATGTCCTCTTGGGGTTAAACAATCACAGTAATGTCCGTTTGAACGAAACAGCCATGTTGAAGTGGCAACAAACATTACTTGCCAGTGCACCTACATAGACTTTAAAACTAGTTTATTTGCGTGTTATATATATATATATATTCATACATAACTCACACACACTCGTGTTTTACATTGCCTGCCATTATACGTTTGTAAATATTTAACAAGTACTTTGGAGTTTACTGTTTAAATTGCTATGATTATTTTGTGTGTTTCATCGCGTTATAAAATGTATTTAGATATTTCATTGAAGTTTATTTTCGAATTGATAACATAGTCATGTATACATATGATATACCAGAGAAAATATTATTTCACACTATATAAAACAATATCATACGTTTTGCTCAGTACATTCAAAGCTGTCTCCTGCAATAAAATTGAATATATTTATTTTGCTTTTATTTTATGAATGTACCCACATACATTTCGGATTACAAACGCGCGCACAAACACGCGTAAGTGCACACACACACGCACACACACATACACACACACACATATATATATCAGTGTGTATGTATGTGTGTATTTTTCAAGTAGTTATGGTCAATAAATTTCTTACATATACACACATTTCTTACTAATGATATAAGTATCGCTGTATATGTTAAAATCCTGCGTGTATGCATATATGTTCGCATGTGTTCATGAGAGGCCCCGGGATTGCAATGAATAAATTTCACACCCTTATCTATGTGACAAATATAAAGTATTTCTATTTCACGAAAATTCTTTGGTGGTATTCAATAAGCTGAAACTAGACATAGGATGTTGAAATTATTTTAAATATTTACATAAAGGTTTATATACAAAAAATAACTTTCTAAAAAGTTCTGCTTTCCTGTATATTCACACAAAATTCCAAAGAGCACAATGCATTAAAGCGAGAGCATTTCAATACTTTTATTCTATGGCTAGACGCAGGTTTCCGCGGGTCATTAACCGAGTCAGAATTTCTGAGTATTATTGAGATAACCGGTATAATTTTCGTTTTGTAAGATTTTTTATTACCGTTAACCCTCATAAAGCCAATGGAAGATTGTTGCACAGGAAAAAGCAGCTGGAAAATAATTTTTGTTGTTGATTTTATTATTATTATTATTATTATTATTATTATTATTATTATTATTATTATTATTACCTTTGCCTTTGCACAGCTTCTAACGCTGGAGATGTACTGTGGTGTCAGCTGTTCACTACCAATGAACTAAGGTAACACCTCTTATTTTTCGAGCACCTTCCGGAGTATTCGGGCGGTTCCAAGCAGTGCTGTTTTCTGCAAGTTCTCCATCGCTATTTCAGCTCCTATTTGTTACCGGACTGCTTAGGTAGTAACACTCCATGACCACAGCATTAATTTACTTACTTCATCTACGCCGTGTGTTGTGGTTCCTTTCTGGATATCGACAGGCTGGAGCCGGACCAGAATCTCTGAGCCTGCCGGGTGGAACACTGTCACAATCATTGACTTCAGTTTCGTTACCACCGTTATTTACAATATTTTTTTTTTCATTGCCATTCATATGAGGTAGCGATTATCAGGTTGCGTTGTTTGTTTGTTTGTCTATGGACAAGATATCTCAAGAACCATTGGATGGATTCTGATGAAACTTTTAGGGATGTTGGGCCTCGTGACTGGCAGGAAATGATTAGGTTTTGGGATCGATCCGGTACCGAACAAGGATTCTGGATTATTCTTCATGTCTTTTTTTAAACTTAATTTTTGAGAGCGCTCGAGTTCACTTTAAGTATTCTTGTTTGTGAGAGCAGTCGAGTTTATTTCAGATATTCAACTTTTAAAAATCATCTCCAGCTAATCGTTGAGAGGACGTTGTTACCTTAGCGGATGTTGGTGCTCTCTGAGAGCCCTTGTTATTATTATTATTATTATTATTATTATTATTATTATTATTATTATTATTATTATTATTATTATGATTATTATTATTATTATTATTATTATTATTATTATTATTGTTATTATTGCTGTCATTGTTGTCAGCTAGTGAAAACGTTTTTATAGCTCCGTGAGTTGTAGTTTGTGCAGAAATTTTTGAAGATTGCTGCATCTTTCTTTCGTTTCTTGTATGGGACCCCTCCTGTTAACTAGAAGGGGTCCATTGATGAACGTTCGTCCTTTTGGTGGCAATTTTGGACTTACTGTCATTTAAAAAATAATTGGTCTTCGTTTTACGGAAAGCAAGATCGACTCCATTGTCGTGGGGAGTGGCAGTGGCTGTCCTAGCATGCCCCTCTTCGCTGGATACTAGAACTACGTATCTCCGTGTCGATCAGGAGAGGGCGGTGGTGGCACTGCGATGCTTTTCCGGAAAGGTCTGAATTTGAAAATAAAAGCAATCTTCATGGATCCAGAAGATACGTTGGTGCTCCTGGATGTGAACAACAGTGACGGCGGTGCATTCAGACTGGTGGTTGCCTAAACTCCAACAGGGCCAGGGTGGCCGGATTACTTCAAGCGTCTGGAGACTTTCGAACTTTAGTGTTAGTAGGGGATTGGAATGCTATACATACACACACACACACACACACACACATACATATATATATATATATATATATATATTTATATAT
>NC_068982.1:31301075-31306367 GCF_001194135.2 Octopus bimaculoides
ATATATATATATATATATATATATACTGGGAAGTCCCGTAGAATTGTTACATTTTCTCCCTCAGTTACGCCCTCAGGGTAGTGCTTGTACTTTTGATATTATAATGCCGACATTATCTAATGTAGATATTGGCCAACTCTGTCATGTCTTGATTTGTAATTTGATGCTAAAAGCTTACATCCAGAGATTAGGTGATCCATTGTTTTTATGCCATTGTTGCAGTATCGGCACTTTGGGTCTAGACCATTTTCATCACATTGGTTTGATAGTTCCTTGTCAATAAGTTCTGATCTTGGGCAGCCAAGATAGGGCCTTCACTGTCTCCCTTTAGCTCTGAGCTCCGTAGCCACTGATGAGTGTGCTTCTGGTCTACAGCAGCTTGTTTACTGCGGATCATATATTTACCGTGCAGAGGGTTTTGTTCCCACCTATCTATCAATTCTTCAAACACATTCTGCTTTACTATTGACTTCACTTTCTTTGCAACTACAATTGCTGCACTTCCCTCATGCTCTTCAACATGGGTATTATGCATAAACTCACTTGAAAATTTTTTGCTCTCCTTCACAACAGAAAGAAACTACTTACGTCTTCTAGGGTTTACAACGATCTTTAACATTCACTCGTTAGATGTTTCAAGATATTTTACCAGTCCAGTTGTGGTGGTTTTGTAAGAGATTTCAAATTGGATCAAGCCTCAACCTCCTTGAGCTCTGGGTTGGTAAAGACGATCTTCCACTGCCTTTGTGCGGTTCATCTTATTGCAAGCCAGCAGCTTACGGATTTTCCTGTCAATCTTCCTTATTTCACTAATATTCCAGTTCAACACATTGAAACTAAATAATAAGAGAAACTGTTCAGGAATTTATAGCTAACAGCTTGTTACGTGCATTTAACTCGGATATTAGGATTGCACGAACTCTCCTGCCTCATTCTTTCTTGGTATTCTCTTTCATACTTGCATGTTGAATGCCAGAGCCCTCATGTATTCCGAGGCATTTGTAAGTTTATTCCTGGCTCGAGATCTTTTACGATTGTTTCAACAGCCAACGCCACTGAATGCGTGGTCTTTACTACTACTACTACTACTACTACTACTACTACTACTACTACTACTACTACTACTACTACTATAATCATTATTATTTACTTTTAATCTGCATGTTTTTATAATCCCTTGCCGAGACACACCCGGCGTTCTTGGATGAGTAGGGATAAGAGGTGCATATGCACACATACATGTGCACCCTCATGCACATACAGTTGCGCGCACACACACACACACACACACACCACCCAGACAATTATACCAGCACAAACATACTCAGACAGACACACACACACATACTCTCGTACACGCACATAACATCTCTACCAACAAAACACACACAAACATACACATACACACACACAGACGCACACATACACACACACACGAACAAACACATACACACAAACACATACACACATGCACACACATAGCACCCTGACAAATACAAATCATACACAAATATACGCACCATCCTGGTAAATATAAAGCACACACAGTGTCGCGATTGAAAGTTCTTAATCCCTCCACTGTATCTGTAACCATAAAACATGCGTTTATCCTTAAAATATTTAGTATTGTTTCCAAATTAAAGGGTAACATTTTTGTGAACGGCGAAAATTCGTCAGTTAAATGTATGGGATAAAACTCCGTCTTGATGTAATTATTGTATACAGAAATCAAATTTTATAATTTAATTTTCATTAGGAAGTTTCTTAGATAAATTCTACTTGTTATCTTATATTACCGCCATTAAAATTATCGTACTTACCACCAGCTTCAAAATTAGCGGCATCAGTAGCTCCATCAGTCACTATCAGTAGGGTTTTTTTTTTATATCTCTCGCTATCACTTTATATTTTTGCTGCATCATCATTAATATTAGCAACTCTATCACCGCTGTCACCACAATCACCCACTTTTCTTTATCATCACCATCATCACCATTATGTGGGTGATAAACTTGATAATGATAATGATGATAATGATGATGATGATAATCATTATCATAGTCGTCGTCGTCGTCATGTTTCTCTCCCCATCGTCGTAGTCATCATTTAAAATTATGTTTCTCAATTTCTTTATTGCTGTAGACCAAATTCTACCACTGCAATTCAAATTTATTTTATTTTTCGATACTTTCTTTTTAATGACATGTGGTATAGAGTGCCTTTATCAATGAAAGGCTTCTCGAGTCTAAAGTGATAACTTCTTAATTCACCTGTTTAAATTCTTTATCTATTGTCTTAGTTTTTATATTCTTTTAGGCTTCTTTTGGTTTATTTTGGTTTAAAAGCGACAAGAAATATTTGAGCCAATCTGGGACGTCTGAAGTTTATAGAATTCTTCTTTTCTGTATATCATTGTAAACGTAAGGGAATATGAAACCATCTAAAATTGTTAGGTTTATCGCAAGAATTAGAATTCAAATACGCTGACAGTGATGTCATTATCTTACGAACATTTCAGTCCTGAAATAATTGGCAACTGCATCTTGTCATTATTATAGTTTGCTCATGATACATATGGAGCCAAAATAACTCAAACTATAAAGTTTTCTGCTTCGTCAACAGAATAAGATGCATGACTAGTATTGTTTAAGTTTGAAATATATATGTATTGTTTGATGGCGTCTGTGATTTATAGTACCGGAAATACTGAAATTATTTTTGTAGTATATTATTAAAATCTATACTAAATATATATCATACGACATCATCATTTTTACCTGTTTTTACAATAGAAGCATTGCAAATGAAACTTGCATATATTCCAACGTTTGAAAATGAAAATATACAGAAATGTTGTTAAACCTGGGTGTATATGATAAATATAATGCATGATAATTTAAATAGAACAGTTATCTATTTGAAACACGATTACGGAAAGGGTAACTGAGAAAATATTGCGATGATATATAGAATAAATTTTGTTTACTACAGAACGAATATTCAAATTAATGTGCACAGGCGCTCAAACCATGGACACACGAGATATTGCTATTGTAAGCATTGCATACAATATACAAATGCTATTTACATTACACAGAATTAATGTATGGACCAGACTGCAATTACAATTATAAACAGCCGTATTAATACCACTAAACAAAATTCACAGTTTTTTTTTTATTTTTGTCACTCTCAATAATAAATCAATTAATACATAGAATTTTGCCTTGTAATAGCGTGTACGCACCTCTTGTATTATTCCAGTACGCAAAGACACCTCAATAAAAAGAAATACCCTGCGTTACTTAGACAGTGAAGGTATGATCAAAGTATGTTTCAACAACAGAAAAAGAACTGAACAGCCATATCCAATGGTCTGTATAAATAGCATACCGATATTTCAGTTGTTTTCATGATGATGAATATATTTTAACATCTGAAACATTGGCATAATTATATTTTGAATTTTTTTAGCTGTTATTTCTAGTTTATATATGATCTTATTTTAAAATGAGTAACTTTAAACTAGTTATGATCACTGGTTGGGAAAACATGGCTTAACCATGATAACGTTATTGAAACTTTGATTCGAATGATAAGCACAATATCTACCATATACATAGAAATAACTTTAATATCAATTGCTACTATATGTCCAAACATTGTGTTAGCAATGAATAATAAATTCTGAGTAATGAAAGCTAAATCGAACTAATCAAATATTCTTTGAAGTATCTGCAGCAATCTCTTCAAACTATCTAGACGTAATAAAAGACGTTGGATTACAAAGAGTATATAATACACTTAGATAGACAGGCTGTACCTCGCAGAACCAAACACAGCGTGAACCTACAGAGGAGATTTTAATTAACTCTTTGATCTGCTACGGGTAGCAGACATATCTCCTACCAATAACACATTACCAAATTAAAGTCAGAAGGACGAGATATAAAATTGTATCCTAGATACACATAACGTCGAGATAGGATCGGTGAGAATGTCATGGATTTTTGATGTGTACGATCATTGCTAACTTTGCTTTAAAAAAAACATTCGACCAACAAATGCCAGACGACAGGATAATAGAAAATTCTCATTGAAAGAGCGACTTACGAAAAAATCATGACATGTAGGCGCAGGCGTGACTGTGTGTAGGAAGGTTGCTTCTCAACCACATGGTTTAAGTTTCAGGCACACTTGGCAAGTATCTTCTACTGCAACCTTTACTGCAGTAGAAGATACTTGGGCACAAAACTCAACAACAATAACACACGTAACAGCAACAACATTGAAACACTTCATAATATGAAACGCAATTACATATTAAGCCTATTCAAATTATGATTAGTGTGCTGAAATTGTAAATGACTTCCAATAAATTAGTAACTACTACTACTACTACCAATACTGCTACAACGCATTTCTTTAGAAAATAACCTTGCCCGAACTATAAAAATCTTATAGCTATTTAGAAACATGAGTATCATGCTCCCCCCCCCCCCCATTTTAACTTAATATCTTTTAAAAGTCTTTCTTGGGAAAGGTTCTTATGCATATACAAATGTTGAGTCAAGTCGACGATTTGGCAGAGACATTAAAACGGCAGATTGCCTTGTAATGTTCCCTCCGGGTCCCTGCATTCTGAGTACATTTACTACTGAAGTCAAACTTGTTTTACAGATTTTCGGGGCAGGTAAATTATGTAGCAGCCACGTGCTGGAGTCTATTTTACTATTCTCCGTCTTTCTTTCTGCTTGACTGTCTGGGTTTTCTCTTTGTAGAGAAATGGATAGCCTGAGAAGGTTTAAAGCCTCATCGTTTTTAACATCTAAAACATGACGACTGCTAGTGAGGACACCGAAAACTCCCAGAAATTATACCACCAAATGTTAAATATAGAATATGGATAGAATAGATGTATACATCTAGATTAATAAATCATGCGATATTTACCCTTGTCGTGCAGTTATGGTTTATACACTTTTTCGAGGTCAGTGAATTTTCGTCACTGGAAAAAGTATATATGTATTTGCATTGGGACCCCTTCGCATCGAAGATCGGTGATTGTCGTACGCTGACGAAGGGTAAATACCCAGAAAATCGAGTCCATGCGTATCACATAAGATCAAGATGGGAAAGATGAGTTCCCTTTGCAAATACCGACAGGGCACAGAGGTGTGTCAATAGCCAGCTGGAGGAGATGTTCTCCTGGGGCTAAAAGCAACAGTAACATTCACCCTTAGGGTTTAGCCGCATTTAAGTAGCAAATATACTTCACGTTATATATATATA
>NC_068982.1:31307008-31315250 GCF_001194135.2 Octopus bimaculoides
ATATACATATACATATACATATACATATACACATACATATATACGACGGGCTTCTTTTAGCTTCCGTCTACCAAATCCACTGAGAAGGCTTTGGGCAACCCGAGAGTATAACAAGACACATTTACCCAAATTTCACACAATGAGACTGAAACCCGATCCATATGGTTGGGAAGCAAACTTGTTACCACGTAGCCACGCTTGCACCTATACCTATATGGATGTGTGCGTTTGCGTGTTAGCGTGCTTGTGTGTTTGTGTGTGTAGGTATGTTTATATATATATTTATCTAACTTCTGTGATGAGGCATTAAAGGAGGCAGTTTTAGGGTTCTTGAACGGAATCCATGGTCTCGTGAATGCAATTTCTGGTGGTTTTCGGTACGTAACTTGCAACCAATATTCCTTAAATCCCAAACTGTCACATTCTTGGAGGTCTCACAATCGGATCGTCTCTTCCTTGGCGAAGGGTCCTTAAGGAATAGTCAAACCGTGTCCACATGACGGCCTAACTTCTCCGCAGTGACATGAAGAGCAGTGCCTTCAGCACGTTCCTTTATGATGACATACTTTCTTCATCATTAAGAACGTTTTCACGTCTCATTGTTCTTAGAGAGGAGAGACGCTATTAGCGTTGTTGCGCCAAAACCTGAAGAATCTGAAATAAAAAAGGAAGGGCATCACACAGAATAACGAAAACATAACAATGGTGTTGTCATAGTGTGCAAACCAACTGGTAAAAGTTTATTCAAAATTGATTGGCAGAATACCGAGGAATCCTAAATTTCACTCCTAAGGAATTAGCGTGGTTCTGGGTGTATATATATATATGTGTGTATATGTGTACACACACACACACACACACACACACACACACACACACACACACACACACACACACACACACACACACACACACACACACACACACACACACACACACATATGTATATATATATAAGGGCTACGCCCGAAACGTCATACACTCTCTCTTTCCTTTCCTGAGCGTCCAGTAATACTATCCATATCACGTCCTCACCTTGTTGTTTTTTTGTTTTTTTGTTATTGTTTTTTTTAACTATATATATATATATGTTTGTATGTGTGTATACACACACACACGTTTTTACATATATATTTGATGGGGGCGTATGTCGATTATATTGACTCAGTATATTCTTTCTTTTATCGACTCCGGAAGGATAGAAAGTTAAGTCAATCTGGTCGAGAATATTTGAAAGATTAATCCATAAGAAGAAACTATCGTCATAAGCATCAACAAGAACATGAATGAAGTGCATATGGATAAGTAGCAACATGTGAGTAACAGAGATAATAATAAACAACGGAGTATATGAGTTTATTTGTTATTTTTGTATTTTATTTTTGAGTTGTGATGATGAGGACAACAACGACAATAAGAACGGTAATGATGATGATGATGTGGAGGAGGAGGAGGATGAAGATGATAATGATGAAGATGATAATGATGATGAGGATAATGATGTTGATGACAACGATAATGACGACGACGACGAAGATGACGATGATGACGATGATGACAATGATGGTGATGATGATGATGATGATGATGATGATGATGATGATGATGATGATGATGATGACAAGAACTATGATTTCTATTGAGAATCTCAGAAATCTCCTGCTCAAAGATAAGACTTAAGGCAGTCAAAACGATCAACCCGGCATTGAGTATATGCACATAGTACTCAACATAGCATCAATTCACCTTATTTAAACTAACCAGAGCCAGGATTCTGACCAATCCGATTGTACTTTATTTTCGAGCTTCATCTCATTACATACAGAACATAAAACATGTTATTACTGAATGAAAATAACTAGAATTCGTTGACGGAGACTTCATTGATGCATTGGACAAATGAAGATGTTTACCTAGATGATTCCTTACACGTTCATAAATAATTTCTCATGAGATTGAATATATTTCCATAGTGTACGAGTTTAGATGTGAAGATGGTGATGATTTCTGTTTCGAATTTGTTTATTTTTTAATTTTTTGTAAACATTGGACTTCAGTCATGCTGAGACGAAGCATTCAAGGATTTCTTTTATTCAATCATATTGACTTTTGCACATATAACACTAAGTCACGTGTGAAGACACGACGCCAGTTTTGAAAGTTTTAACGTACACAAACGCACAAAGACATAGAAAAACGTACATCATTCACATATACATACTGCTCATATATACAAGCACACATGTATATACATGATTATACATACATGATTATATATACATGCATGTATATACGGTAAAATTATTGCGAGTTTCTGTATCCCAATACACCTAATTGCTTTACATTGTCGCTCAACACAGAATCACTTGTTAACATAGCTAACTTCAGAATCACACATGCACCTATTATATACAAGCATTTTGAATTTGGTGATGCATAACTTCTACCAGCCCTTCTTGACCTTGACCTGACCTATGTTCAGAAGCTTTTCTGCTGTGAGTAATATATCCTTCCTTTTTTAAAATGACAGGTTTAGACGTTGAGTAGAAATTACATGCTTTTTTTTTCTTGCCAGTTGTGAAGTAACTTAGAGACTTTCGCGTTAGTTCGTTTGTTGGGAATACATTTCGCTGGTCAACTGTTTTGCATTTTCTTGGTGGAATCTGTTTTTAATGCTTTAGTTGATACTTTGTTGATTTCAATATTATACATTAGTTATTATTGCAATATTATTGAGCCCCTTTCCCAGAGCAGTTGGAGGGAGGCAAAATTCAAAACAGCTTGCGATAAAACGGAGTGTGACATTAAACTCCGTACTTTTATCGTCTGAGTTCGCTTTCAACTCTGGTCAATTTCGATATTATCTTTTTATGAGACAATAAATTTAGTAACATTGTAATAATGAACCTCCTTTTAATCGACTATACCAGACCATCAATATTCATGATCTTGTTGTTATTGTTGTTTGCGAATGTAGTTTCTTTGTAATACCAGCTCAGCGCTAATTGATCAAATATCTGATTGAAAGTTATTTAGGCATAACCATTTGTTTTGAGAGTTATCAAGGACCACGTAATATAAATTATCGTTCATCGATTTACAACGATGGGATGATTTGAGAATGATGTGGCTGCTGCCTCTAACAAGCGCGGCCACAATGTAGAGGCTCCTTCGGTGTTTGATTTTCGATTGACATTGCTATCGTAATCTTTTGTAAATTTCCTTGATTTTACTGGGGTTTCATAACGCCTTCGTAAACTTGAACATGGTTGCAGTTACGTACCTAATCTTAACCAACATGTCTTTATTTGTTTCGAGCAAAATATTTATACGTCATTTAAGTTTTTAGTGGCTTTAAGGTGGGACTTGAAGAAGAGAGAGATTCAGCTGGCATTTCTATTAGATCAATCAACTACAAATAGACTCACGATCCACAAGTTGTTATGGTGTTGTTCGCAACGCTACTTTTGATAATATTATAGATGTTGTTTATGTTAATACAGTTAATGCAGTAACGTTACTGGTAATAATCTTGTTGTCGATGCTAGCAATATTTTGATTGCCATTGTGGAAATACAACAGCTGTTGGAAGTTATTGTCGGTGTCCATTTTTGAGCTTGTTCATGTTGGTATTTTTATAACCGAGTTTCATTTTCTTGAGGTTACTCTTATAACTAATAATGTACGCTTTATGTTGTGGCTACAAATATCGCATATTTTAATCATGTATTTGTTATTTTTTCTACTACTGTTGATGTAGCTTTCGTTAAATTGGACAGAAGATTGGAAGAAAATAAAGTTATAAAAGTTATTTTAAAATCTATTGAAACACAGTATATTAAGTTTGTCTCTAGTGTTTTTGTCAGATAGAACTATCGTTGCTCTTATGATGATGATGATGATGATGATGATGTTGTTGTTGTTGTTATCCTCAAAATCATCATCACTGCTTCCATTACTATCAGCACCACCACCACCAATAACAACAACAACAATAACACCACCACCACCACCACCACCACCACCAAAACATCACCATAGTCATCGTGATAAATTTCATTATCATTATTATCATTATTCACAGCAGCATTTTTATAATTCGTGAATTAGTATACGTGTACTTCGTTGATTTCAGTAGCACGTAAAATAGTGATAGTGGTGGAAATGGTACTCATGTTGGTGCTGTTGTAATTGTTGTTGTTGTTGTTGGTGGTGGTGGTGGTGGTGTTGGTGGTGGTGGCGGTGGTGGTTTTTGCGGCGGCGGCGATGGTGGTGGTGATGATGATTACGATAAGGAGGAGTAGGGAGTTGATCGGAGTGGTGGCTATCATGCTGAGTTATGTCAAAAAATAACTCAAGAAGAGAGAAACAAGCATGACAACAAAAGAAATGGCGGAAAGATATTTCACCATCAAAATAAACTTTTTGAAAAATAGCATGTGTCTATCAGTGTGTCCTTTGCGTTTGAAATAATGTTTAAATAAGGCCAAATGCATCAAAACTCAATAATATGCTTAAAATACATGAATATGATGCAGTTACGTTTATGTTTCAAATCTGAAACGAATGGGCGCAGCAGTGGCTGTGTGGTAAGTAGCTTGCTTACCAACCGCATGGTCCCGGTTCAGTCCTACTGCGTGGCACCTTGGGTAAGTATCTTCTACTATAGCCTCGGGCCGACCAAAGCTTTGTAAGTGGATTTGGTAGACGGAAAATGAAAAGAAGCCCGTCATATATATGTATATGTGTGTGCTTGTGTGTCTGTGTTTGCCCCCCCCCCGCCCCAACATCACTTCACAACCGATGCTGGTGTGTTTACGTCCCCGTAACTTAGCGGGCGGTTCGGCAAAAGAGTCCGATAGAATAAGTACTAGGCTTACAAAGAATAAGTCTTGGGGTCGATTTTCTCGACTAAAAGCGGTGCTCCAGCATGGCCGAGAATGAATTAAGAAATATTTTTAAGATTGAAAGCACGTTTATAGAAGTGCTGTTTATCAATACAGTGCTTCTATAGTATGTAAATATGTGTATATGCATCTGTGCATACATACCAATATAAAGCACATAGAAACATATCAACTTAGGTAGATAAATTATGCATTCACTTTCACAAATATGTGAATACTTACCAAACGCATAAACACGCACATATTTCCATAACTACTATAGTTACATATTTCTACCAAATAATAAGAACAAGACGTTACAGTGTCTAGAAATAATACTTATTTATTCAATAGTTTAATTATTAAGTACTGTATATGTTTCGCGGTTACAATCTTGTAAAAGAGTCTTTTCATAAAGTGCTTAATAAGTATACGAAGATGTAATATTTGCTCGAAGTCTGATATCAGCCGTTTCGATCTTTTCTATCTTCACTAGGAGAGGTATAGGCTCTAAACTGGTCATCAAGTTTCTTTTATAGAATATTCAACTGAGCCAGAGGCAAAATAATGAACTTATATGTCATAATGCAATGAAATGGAATGGTACTGTTTAGTAATGTTACTACACTTACTGACTGCGAAAATGCGAAAGACAAGTTCAAACAAACCTCTTCAGAATTTGAACTCATTACGTAAAAAGCACAAAACTAATAGTTTACCAAATGTTTTAAGGACTCTACCATTTCGTGGCCTTTGGCTTGATAAATATTCTTGTGCTATAAATAATGGAGAGCTGGTCAATACTGTAAGGGAATGTGAAAATAGTATACTGTAACAACTAGGTTAAATATGTATGAAATATGGATGTAGTTCATATGTTTGATATATGTATTCCAGCACATTTTCTCACCATGAAATGCAGTGGTTTTTTGAATGTTAGTAATTTTGGCAAATCTTATCCTGAATATGACGCTACACTGTGAAAACACAGCACCAATAATCCGATTCAATTCCTGATGCAACATCTGATTATCCAGTATTCTAATAACTTCGACGTATGTAACCGTATCTCGGTCCATACTTGTGTTAAATCTGTACAATACTCCTACTGTATTTTTACTAAACATCTTTTTCTCTATTTTTATTTTCTTCTTTGGTTTGGAACTATGTATAACATTCCCTGAACTAATTTTCCTTTTCTGTTTTTTTTTCATTTTATTTATTTTATTTATTCTTTTGTTTTGTTACAGATATTGCAAGTGTAGCGTCTCTCCACTTTAATTTATTACGAGTTTGTCCAACCTAGACTATAATGTCAGCTAAAATTACCTCTTTCTCACGCAATATCTGCATATGGATGCGTGTATATGTTAGTGATTGTGCATGCATGAATGTGTGTATGTATATATATATATATATATATATATATATATATATATATATATATATATATATATATATATATATATATATATGTATTTATAGGTATATGTGTGCATGGATCCATATATCACGGCAAAGTAAAACTATGCCCTCATTTAATATCAACACTCATATTTCAGTTAATAGTGCTAACATTTGATATGGATATGCTTGACGCATGCAGAAGTATATCAATATATACTAGATGTATACAAATAGCAATTCCGCTTATAGTAGTAATATTTGTTATATCAGTATATGAGTTCAGTATTTGATTAAATCCTTCGCTTTGTAAACAGACGATTTCTATATTCAATTTGAAAATATTTGATTTCATCAATTGTCTAAACAGTCATTATCGCTTTTTGTTACACAGAAAGTGTCTGACACATAACGAATGTGTCAGGTATTCAAAATCAACTCCAGCCATTTGAACATGAAACAAATGTAGCTTACGAGGGTAACTTCCCGTGGTTGCTCGACCTGATAGAGACAGCAGCCAAATTGTCTGAGAAAAGGAAAGTAGATATGTAAGGGGCATGCATGGAATTATCTTTCATTATGTCAGCTCAAATTTTACAGGGGAATAAAATCGCAAGAACAACAAAGATTACATCAGCGTCAAGTTAGAAAATAGGTGACCGTAAACTTATACTTCAAACTTTAATGGGAATTTACGATACAACAACATCAAAAAATACCAAGAAGCTTTACGAATGTCTGTTAGCGTATTGCAGACATATAACGTAAATAACTACGTTACAAAATCTAAACAAGTCAATATTAAATAGAGGAAATAATATAGAGAGGTATTGAAATATTTGTTAATGTAAGTAAGGAGCGTTTTTAAGAAAGATTTTGCAAATGTACGCTTGCTTCGTATTAATCTTTAAATTGAATATCTAAAAGCGACTTGCCTATAATATTAATAGCATGAACATACTCAAAATAAAGAAAGACGAACTACATGTTCAATGCAATTCAAGTTCAAACATTATTAGAAATAAACAGACTTTTCACTACGCTGAGCTTGACAAAATACATGCCAGCAATATCACGTGTGTTTTGTTCTTTACCCTGTTACATAATTTCTCCTACAACAGCATCCTTGGGTGAAATGAACATAATTTTATCGACTACAGGCACAAGGTCTGAAACTTTTTGGGAAGGGATAATCGAGTCACTTATTTCATTTACCCTGAAAGGATGAAAGGTAAAGACGACTTTAGCGAAATTTGAACTCGTAACACGAAGCCGGACAAATATTCTTTTCTACTCAAGGCACAAGGCCCGAAAGTCTTGGGGAGGGACGCCAGTCGATTAAGTCGACTCCAGTACGCAACTGGTACTTAATTTATTGACGCCGAGAGGATGAAAGGCAAAGTCGATCGCGATGGAATTTGAACTCAGAACATAAAGACAGACGAAATACTGTTAAGCATTTCGCCATGAATTCTAACGTTTCTTATTTCTTTATTGCCCACAAAGGGCTAAACATAGACGGGGCAAACAAGGACAGACAAAGGAATTAAGTCAATTACATCGCCCGCAGTACGTAACTGGTACTTAATTTAACGACCCCTAAAGGATGTAAAGCAAAGTGGACCTCGGCGGAATTTGAATTCAGAACGTAACGGCAGACGAAATACCGCTAAGCGTTTCGCCCGGCGTGCTAACGTTTCTGCCAGCTTGTCGCCTTAAAACCGGACAAAATACTGCCAAACATATTTTCGATGTGCTAGTGATTCTGTCAGTACGCTAAAAATAACATTACAATTAACTCTAAAAAAAAAAATTTATACTTACTTCCACTATATAAATATTTCCCTGGCTTGAGCATGAATTTGTCATAGGTAAGATTTCCAAAGATTCAGACACTTATAATAATGTGTCTGAATCAGCCTGTTAAAAGAAAATTATTGAGAAACAAAAAT
>NC_068982.1:31315460-31318817 GCF_001194135.2 Octopus bimaculoides
TATATATATATATATATATATATATATATATATATGTGTGTGTGCATGTGCGTGTGTGTGTGTGTGTGTGTGTGTATTTATATGTATATATATGACTAATATATTAACGCAGAAATTTGTAGTACTCTTGTGCTGCAGTACGTGTTCAATAACAAAAACAAAACAAAGAAAAGGAATAGAAACATTAGGAAAAAGCATATTTTTACCCCCCAAAAAAAGCTGCACAAAATATCGGAATCTTTCCATAATTTATGACGTTTTAGATCACAATGTGATCAAATTTTATCGATTAAGGAAGATAATTGAAGACACGTCACTAAATCTATATACCAAGCAAAGTTTCAAAATGTTATAAGAAATCTATAAACCAGTCAAGATTTTAGAATGCTTGATTAATTGATAAATGAGAAGAATCGATAACAGTGAATGAAGACAAGAGAGAAAACTCGGACAAGTTAATATCTGATTGTGGGAAATATTCCACTTGAATTTGAAATGTTTGTAAAAGGAAGATGTATAAATTTCAAGATTAATCACTTCCTTAAACTATGAAATGAAGACTTGTTACCTGGTTTCCTCATTAATGTTATGGAAAGCTTCTTAAGCTGTCAATTCTTCCTGTCCATTTTATTATCTTGTTTTCTCATTAGACTAATCTAAGTCTTCTATAATTATTACTAATACCAATCCATTTTATGGCCTCGTTTTCTCAATTAAACAGTTTATCGGTTTTATTTTACTGAGCTTACTTTTTCTTCTTCAAAGATGTAATCGGATGTGTGTATATGTATTTTCTTCTAATATAATTAAAAGAAATTACACCTTTTTATTTTCAACGCAAATTATATGAAATGGGGTGTGTGTGTGTGTGTGTGTGTGTGTGTGTGTGTGTGTGTGTGTGTGTGTGTGTGTGTGAGTGTGTGTGTGTGTTTGAAAGTAATAACTGGTGGATTCATTATCACAAGTCTGTAAGAGTACTTTCTAAATATGTCTAATAGTCTTCCTGAAAGAAGCAAAAACACGTATTTCTACATTATATTAGAAATGAAGATATCTCTGTGATTGAACCATCAGTCTCCAATGACTCATCTCGAAGCTATTTCATTGTTATCATTATACGTTACCCTGTTGATATGAGCTTCCTTACTCTATTCAAACTTCACTTTTGCTAAAACACTATCAATACATCAATTATCCTTCATTATACAGTGTGCTTTATTTTGAATCTTCCTCAGTTTAGATACATTGAAATGGAAACTATATACACATAGTTATTCTAGCAAAGCCAATACTCTGTCCTATGTACCAAACTATACTCTCAATCAAACTATGATAATATAAAATAATTACAGGCCCAATAATTTCTACTCAGAGAAATAGCGATGAATTATTTCTGTTTCAAAGAACCATGTCTATTTGGTTAGAGTATATTCGTAATTTATGAGAATTATTTGATCTCCTAAATGTAATTACGATTTTATTAGCAGTGAAAACGTAGTAGCTGAATTAATTTGTGCCATATCACTTTTAATAACACTACAAATAGCCTAAATACTTAATTTAAATGTAGTTAGGTCTAATAAGTTAAAATAAAAGACTTTTCTTTCTGACGGAGTAGGAAGAATATATTGGAAATGAAATTTCTCTTCACATTTCATCAATCAAGTGGAAATTATTACTTTAAAAAGAAGATGTGATGGCTTTTCTACAATATCGTTCTAAGAGACTCAAGTTCAAACACTGTCTGAAAGGTATAATGTGCCTCTAAATATTGTAATATATATATATATGAACATATGAATAGTGACTAGTTGATATGTTTCTTAAATACTCCCTTTTTAACCTTAAGTAAACGTTTAGGCTAGGACCAGATTTAAACTATTGGGCGGCCGGTGCACTTCAGATCCGGTGGGCTCCCTCATGCACAAGGTTTTAAATTTTGGAAAATTAGCAAATTTATATCTCAAAACCCATCTATCGCATGCAAACTTAAATAAAAGATCGAAAAGGTCGCCTTATAGAAGCATTTTTCAAAATTCAAATAATCTTCTTTACACATTCACTTGCAGTGTTTGATTCTTCTTTCATTGCGAAAAGTACACTGAAGTAGGGAAGAGAGGGTAAGATTCTTTTTCTTTAACGCGAGTTACAAATGTTTCAGAATGTAAAATACGATAAAATTACAGAAAATAACGAAAAAGCAAAATATAACATTTTAGAGATTGTTGTTCCAAAGGTATGATGAGTGAGTTTTTGCGAAGGGAGAGACAAAAACGTATTGCATCGAGTAAGCTATGTTATTCAATATATACAGTATACAGTTATGAACTACTGATAGTTTTATGCTTTGGAGATATAGTCTAGGCAAATTTTCATAACATGCCTTGTGTCTCTTAGCACTCTTAAGGGTCTGAGTTCAAAGCCTATACAATTTACAAATGAAGACGCTAGAACAAGGGAAATCACGCAAAACAACAAGATGGATGCAAAAAGTGGAACAGTGAAAGAAAAGGGAGGTAGAACAAAAAGAAAAATACAGTTATATTCCATTTTGCTGTAAAGCCATAATAAATGGCGTTGTAGAATGAATCAACGGAAATGGGTTGAAATTCAGCGATGCAGCTGCTCAATCCGGAGACGGTGGTCTCCTTCAAAAAGAAATATTTTCGTTTGGCGATTTAATAACGAGTTTTGACTGTTATTTCAAGCAGGTAGACATACTTAGTATGTCCTTTGATTAATTTGATATATATATATATATATATATATGTATATATATATATAAGTATGTATGTATGTATGTATGTATTGATATAGATACATACATACATACATGCATAGATACATACATACATACATACACACATACATACATACATACATACATACAGACATACGCATATACACACACATATATATATATATATATTTGTATGTGTGTGTTCGAATAGAATATGACTAAAAAGTACGCAATACATTTAAAGTGCAAAGTCAATGTTCTTTTAAGTAGGTCAGTGTTTTCTCGATATTAGTGAAGAGTCCGTGTGTTTGTTGCTGAGAGAACCAATTAAGAAGATATTAGAAATATATCGGGAAGGAACACAGTTGGTGGAGCGCCTATTGGTTAGCAAATGGATAATGAATCCAGAGAGAGTTATTCCTTTACGCATACCTACACAAGTATATGTATGCATTTGCAGACATACATTGACGCTCATACAAAGACAAACACGCACACAAACATACAGGCACGGTCATTATTATAAATAATCTCAATATAAAAACATTATTCATTTCAAGAAGCAGAACAGTATTATACAGTCATTTATATATGTATATATATATATATATATATAT
>NC_068982.1:31319333-31321081 GCF_001194135.2 Octopus bimaculoides
TATATAATACACATACGTAGGGAGAATGAGAAAAAGAATGAGAGAGGGAGAGAGAGAGAGATGGTTTGTTTCAGAGTTGGATACAACTGTATGTTATCCGCTGTTGGTTACATGATTTTTAGACACAATAATAACATCAAGAACAAAGTAGCAAAATCAACACCATGCACAAGATTAGATGACACCTTCCAATATATTATATATTAAGATGAGTGTGTGTGTGTGTGTATGGGTGTGTGTGTGTGTGTGTGTGTGTGTGTGTGTGTGTGTGTGTGTGTGTGTGTGTGTGTGTGTGTGTGTGTGTGTGTGTGTATACATACAGAGAAAGAGGGGAAGGGTCAGATAGATAGCTAGATAGATAGATAGGTAGATTGATAGGTAAATAGATGGATGGATGGATGGATGGATAGATAATAAATATATGGTATACACCTGGCTGGCAGCGTACTGGTAAAGCACGTTCAGTTTCACAGTGTTCATTAGGTATTTGAATTATGAAAGATGGAAGATACGAAAATGTTTATTAAATACTACAATTGTTTCGACTCATCTAGCATCGATCCCTCACCGGTGGGATACTTAGAATCTGGTTTAGGAGTATCCAACGATCTAGATGTTACTGTTCGGGTGATTACAAGTTGTATTCTGTTATTAGAACGACTGTTCTGCAAGATATCTTTTCGGAACAGCAGTACATAGAGGATACAGCTTCATTTTTGTATAAGACCAATAATCAATAACGGATGCAAAAATTAGCGAAAAGACAATACAGCGGAAAAAGTATTAAATATGACCATTAATAGATATGGTTGTATAAACGTCCTCGCTTTGGTTGCACTGCACACGTACACTCGCTCCTACAAACATCCATGAAGATATAAGCATACGCACATGCATCGTTTCGCGCATATACGCTTACATGGCAATTTAATTATTTATAAGTTTATAAAGTATGGAGAAGGTAGAGTTAAACTTAATTAATCTATACCTCAATGTAAATTGTGAATATTAATTTGGTTAACGGTTACTCAAATTTGTAGCAATTTCTTTTTTCTCCAGATAGAAACAGCAATAGTTTTATGTGCCTTTCTGTCACGGCAATATTTTTGATGACTTAAATTTCTCGTACATAAAGAGCTTTTGGTTCAAGCTATTCGAGGTGCATTTTTGAAAAGTCATTAAACCTCCAGGAAGTTATATGAAATGTCGATTGTGCCACAAGAGAATAGAATATAATACTCACATCATCAATCACCATCCAAATATATCCGCAAATACTGTTGCCTTTCCCAGACATGAAGTTGCCAAAACTATCAACAATTCTACACGGTGTGAATACATTTGGCTAGGGACCAGAAGTCGTGCACTGCTTTAGAGATCAACAGACAGGTGGGTATGAAAGTTTGTTCAAAAATTGGAGAAAATGTGATAATCTAGAGAGAACTGACAAACAAACTCATGGTATAGATTCCATGTACACCTATTATTTGTACTGGTCTATGCAAGAACACAATTGCATCGAGTCTAAAAATGCTAGATTACCCTAAGAAAGAGCAGCAAGAAGCATTTATCTTTCTCTAGATATTATTTGTGAATCATTCCAGGGATTCTCCATTTAATGTTCATGGAACAAGGTAAGGAAAAACGGATCAAGTATTAATTGAATACACATCCAGACCCAAATATATTCGTACATATACACATGCGTACACGCACACATACACACATGCATATATATATATATATAT
>NC_068982.1:31321841-31335009 GCF_001194135.2 Octopus bimaculoides
ATATATATGTGTGTGTGTGTGTGTGTGTGTGTGTATATGTATATGTATAAGTATATATTTGTGCGTGTATGTATGTGTGTGTGTTTTTCTGTATCTTTCATGTACACGGGATTAACCTGGACATTTGAGTGTTATTCATGCTTAATTTACTTTTTCAGTTCTTTTATTATTATTATTATTATCATTATTATTATTATTATTATTATTATTATTATTATTATTATTAATATTATTATTATTATTGTTACTATTATTGGGAATCAACTAAAAGCTCAGTACATTTGGTAAAATCATTATATAATCCCAGTCTAGGACCTTGACTTACTCAAAATTTTGTATCCTTGTCATTGGAAATTTCTCAAACATTTATTGCGTCTATTATATGGAAACGTGTTTCATGCCATTGTGCCTCGAATAAACGCTAGTTTAGCAAATTCGAAATGTGCACATGTAATTTTTACGTATACTAATACTAACATGTACAGCTATACATACACACTCATTCAAACACAGAAACAATTTATCAAACAACTCACAGGCATTCACACAGCCTCAGACACACACTGTCTTCTGCACACACATATGGAATGATACACACATACACTGATATATATGTGTACATGTATGAATGTCTGAAATAATGCGACTAAAGATTATTCATTATTGTTTGCATCGAGTTTCATGTCTGCAGGACATTCATCAGACAATGTTTTTATCAGCAAAAATTTTCCAAAGACTTTCTAAAATTTTGGCTTAATAAACACGGAGAACATAAGCCCAAAATATATAATCTGTGGTTTTCATTGCTTTATACGCATATTATTTTATATATATATATATATATATATATATATATATATATATATATATATATATATATATGTACATCTAAACACTCTCACACACAAGCACACACACGTGTGTGTGTTTCTGTAATATGAGAATATATGTAAGAGAGTATGCTAGAGAGATAAGGGAGACAAAATTATGCGTAACAATGTAAAAATAGGTAGCCAGTGGCAGTGGTTAGGGCAGTTGATAAAAATTGTTGCAAGCCGGAAGCAAAGATATTATGAATATACAACCATAATCTAATAGCTGCAAAATGCATAAGCACTAGTATGTAGTGGCATTTACTGAAATTCGTTTAATATTTTACCGATCCCTTGCAGAAGGTATTTTACTCGCTTTGCTTTTCAGTATGGAAGCAGGTAAGAAGATGATATTAGAAAATATATTATAAAGCTGTTAAATATTTAAAGAGATAAATTGTCAGTATGAACATATAAACGCGCGAAAAAGTTATTTGAAGATCCTATCGTCCAGGTAGAACAAGAAATATTTGAGAAATGATAGTGACTTGAAAAAAGTTGTGATTCTTCAGTATTTAAATAACATCAATTATGCATCTTTGTTAACCTCTCCACCGAATTATACTGCGGGGATGTGAAAAGTTGTGTCATGGTTATATGCAATTAAACTACTTTCTACTGTTTTTAGTGTTCTCGTTTGATAACCTTTTTTAGAAAGATGTAATAAAACTTCTGATGGAGATTTGTTTGAAATATTAACGCAATTTTGTTTTTCTTTTAAAAAGTAAAAAGCATTCAAGCTGTTATCATCGATCCTGTTTTCAAGCATAATTGCATCTACTTTTATAATAATATTATATCCTTCTTGTCAAGATGTTATTTTATTAAGATGAGAGATATATACTCATTATTTGAAGCTAGTTGAGGCTCCTCGTGAAGTCGTCCATGCAGTTGATTGAAACATTTGCAACATCATACTTCGTCGTGCTATTTCACGAGAGCAGTCTTTTATCTTTATCTTGTCAATTTACAAAGCCTAAAGTGTAACTACTGCTAGGAAAGGACAGAAACCCTTTATGTTTATTGAATATTAGAAGCCATGTAAAAATATCTAATGACCTCAGAAGTTCAGAAAATTAGCTAAAGAAAGAAAAGCCTGGAGATAACAAATTATTGACAGTAATATGATATCCGTGGCAACATGAGAGAAGGCAGTAGAAAGAGAAGGGCGGAGAGGATAATGAGAAGGACACCGTCATAAGGAAAACGACGACGGCCTCAATGATTACGATGATGGCAATAATTATAATGAGGATGAGGATGATGGTGGTGAGGATAAAGATAAAAAGGAAACTATGCTGATATCGATGGTCGGTATAAAGCTTTTGTTTTGCACGATTACAATATTTATGAGATAGATGCAATCATCTGAATCTAACCCATGGTATTTCAAATATTTATTTTATAGCATATCGATGGAAGTAAGTCCTTGTGAAATATCGTAGGATTTATAGACAGGAATTAACCTGAAGACAATTAGTTAAGCACATTACTACTTCTAACGCTTTTATTATTTTTGGTATCAATAAACATATAGAACTGTGGATGAGTTCTTGTCAATGTAGTAGAGTACTATTGTCAGATAATATATATGTGGAGACTAGCATGAACTGTTTCATTATAGCTAATTCATAAAACTTAGCTTTAAATTTATAAAAGTAGAAATTAACGGAAATCAAAATCAAAGTATTATACGTATGAGAAACGTAGCATAACATGATAGTTTGATTTGAGAGCACGGAAGCAGAAAATTGTTGAAAAATGAAACAATATAAAGAGAATACACTCGAGATAAACTTCGTTATTTGAATACTCTTTTACGCTTTTACTTGTTTCAGTCATTTGACTGTGGCCATGCTGGAGCACCGCCTTTTAGTCGAGCAAATCGACCCCATGACTTATTCTTTGGAAGCCTAGTACTTATTCTATCGGTCTCTTTTGCCGAGCCGCTAAGTTACGGGGGCGTAAACACACCAGCATCGGTTGTCAAGCGATGTTGGTGGGACAAACACAGACACACAAACATATACACACACACATACATATACATATATATACATATATACGACGGGCTTCATTCAGTTTCCGTCTACTAAATCCACTCACACGGCTTTGGTCGGCCCGAGGCTATAGTAGAAGACACTTGCCCAAGGTGCCACGCAGTGGGACTGAACCCGGAACCATATGGTTGGTAAGCAAGTTACTTACCACACAGCCACTCCTACGCTTTTTGGAAAGCATGTGTCCTAGGATTCTCAATTCTAAATACGATTGCGTATAAAATTTTTAAAAAGCGTATCATGTTTGAACACTTGCATCCAGGATATCATATTCTGAAATAATGGGTGAAGTAAAAGAAAAGGTTGCATTTAGAAGCATTTGGATAATGTATAAAAAAGAAAGTGATAAAAGTGTGTTCACAAATGTTTGGGATTTGGCATTTAATGTCAACTTTTATTCATGAGACTAAATTTTCTTTATAATTATATTACATATACCTTTTTTTAAATTTTTTCTTTAATTTCATATTCCGAAAGAGACAGTTTAAAATATTTATTTATTTAAAAAATAACTCTTTGCCTGTTGTAGTAAGGACTTAGTCATGTACTAAGAAGAAGTACATGACTAATTCTCTTGTAATTTTGTTCTAATAATTGAAAGGCGGCGAGCTGGCAGAAACGTTAACGCGTCAGGCGAAATGCTTAGCGGTATTTCGTCTGCCGTTACGTTCTGAGTTCAAATTCCGCCGAGGTCGACTTTGCCTTTCATCCTTTCGGGGTCGATAAATTAAGTACCAGTTACGCTGTGGGGTCGATATAATCGACTTAATTCCTTTGTCTGTCTATGTTTGTCCCCTCTATGTTTAGCCCTTGTGGGCAATAAAGAAATAAGAAATGTTTGCACGCCGAGCGAAACACCTAGCGTTATTTCGTCTGTCTTTATGCTCTGAGTTCAAATTTCGCCGAGGTCGACTTTACCTTTCATCCTTTCGGGGTCGATAAATTAAGTACCAGTTGTGTAATGATGTCAATCTAATTGACCGGTCCCCTCCCAAGAAATTTCTAGCCTTGTGCTTAGAGTAGACAAGAATATTGATATAATTGATTGAATTAATCCTAATGTAGCCAACAAAATTTATTTCATACGAGAGTTGGAAAGCGAATCTGTTTAAGCAACCGATAATCAGCAGATCGCATTAAGTAACCTAAAGATTGTTGAAAGAAACTCATTATACCGATGTTCAATTTTCAATATCATAAAATAAATCGCCTATTTCCTTCCTTCTTCAGACATGAAGATTTAGGACATTTTTTTATTTATTTATTTGTAGCATATCTACTAATTGCATGCATTAGAAAGTTGCAGTCCATCGATTATACCAGTATGTTCACAACTGGCTGTAAGGAGTGCAAGGATTCCGCGTAAAATTGTTCCGCGCAATACTCGGTGTACAACTAATATCAACAAGATCAAGTTAATGGTTGTATGATCAAAAGAATGTGCAATGCTTCGGCTCGATGGTCCGCTGAAAGATGTGATCCTTAGTCCTTATATCTACAGTAATTGTTACAATGCCAGAAGATCTGCAGCAGATTGAGTTTGGATCACTCATCAATGAGCGACCAGAACAGCGTGTCACGTGTTAACTGTGCATCCCTTAATACAAAGACGTGATTGGTACGGTCGCTGGTTACTTCAGCTGTTCTGTTCAGCTGTGATGCATAGCTGCAAATTACAAGGCAATAGTGCAAAGATGACAGTTACGAGCTGTAGCGCTGGCATTACGTACAACAAATCACTGCACGAACAGTGAGATCGCATAAATTCTAGACGAGATAAATAATACTCTTAGAGGAAAACATTTAGTGCAAAAGTGGAAACTAAATCATTTTGTATATATTTACTGTTACCCGGTCAATAGCATCGGACAAGTAAATTATTTAGGGTAAACTTCGGTGTGGGTAAACACGTATGTTTATAACGTAAAATAGCAAATGGGTAGCTAATCTATAAATCTCTTTGTGAAACTCTTCAGAACAGATAATAGTGGTAGTCGTTTGTCAAAGAATTTACCAACTATAGTTCGTGAGCCGATGTCCCAATGGAAAAGGTTTGATTTATTTTAATTTATCAATGATGTATGTATATTTATCTTCATTGTATGTTTATCTCCATTGATCCAAAATGTCTCGTTCCTACCGGGACAGTTCTGGCAGAGTGCAGAGTAGATTTGTCCTCTAATGGTATCTGAATTTTATTCAAATTAGTCTAAGCAACATTCAAATACTAAGAAGGCAGAAACAACAATGGCCAAGAGATAGATATTCAGAAGTATTAAATGCGATACTTGAGAGATAGTAATTAACGATTGTATTAATGATAAATTTATAACTAAATTGTCAGAAATTAGCTCTTTTGAAGTGGGGGGTAAAATTACGGATAAAGATTACGTACGTTTTTACTGTTTAGATTCTGTGCTTTCGTTTATAATCTATTGAACTAGTAATGTAGAATACCAACCGTAAATAACCGGAAGATTTGTGCAGAAAACTAAATAAAAATTGATGTAAGAATGTAATTATTGTATATTTTCATGGGATGAGTTTTAACCTATTTTCTTGGTTTGGGAAATGAAATTCTATTTCTCTTTTCCTTTAATCATAGGTAAACACAATACTCCATGTGATACAAAATACTTTAAATCTACAGTTAATGAAAATATTTCGATTTAATTCCAAGGCTAGAATATAATATGCGAAAGAAAATATCTAAATAGTGAATGTTAACAAGTATTAACTTCTAGAAATAAATGTGGCTTATATTTACAAATAAAAAATAAACATGGAACACACAACATAAATGTAAATTATGAAATTGTTTATAAAATCATCCTAATATATCAAAATTGATAAATCCCTCACCTTAGATAGATCTCAAAAGTTAAGCTGTACTGCATATAGAGATAAAGCAAATTACAGCTCTATGCAAAAATGATTTACTTACTGTTGCTTGTAACATTCTAAATACTACTGCTTTCACTGTCATATAACCTTCCTACTTATAGTTCGTACTCACAGCATTTAAAAGCTGCGTTTTCAATAGGTCCAACAATGGGGACATGCAATATACGATCTTCGACAGAATAATGGTAGCATTATGGTACCATAAACAAACGAGATGCTTTTCTCTATATTTTCTATACAGTAAAACACCTCAGAATTAAAGCCAATCAATAATGATCTGTCTCATAGCGACCTTATTTTAGAGTTGCCACAGAACCAATGAAGCAATGCAGGAGGCTTAATTACTTCTGATGTTCTTCAATATACAATAATTATCTGCGTTAGCCAAAACTTTCTTATCTCACCTAAAGTTACAGAGTCAAACGTTCAAGCGTGGACAAAAAACGCTTCACCATAGTATCATAAACCCTTACTAATCTAAAAGCTGTTTGATTTTGTCTAATAATAGTCAGTTATAGGTTTCTGTATCAGAATATTCTGACCTACCAAATTCTGAACAAGTATAAAGATCTTGAAATAAAAATTGGCAAACGTGGCACCTCAAGACTAAAACGATACCTTTTGTCATAGGTGCCCTAGGAATGATAGGAAAAACAACTGCTTGCTACTTATCCCAGATACCAAGAAATCCAAAACTCAAAAAGGTTGTAAAAGTAATTCTTATGGATACAAAGATCAATTACTCATAAATAAAATGATTGTGGAAAATTGCCGGAGCAAAAAGAAGAAACTAAGTATGGCATGGATTACAGAAAAGCGTTTGATAGTGTCCCACATAATTGATTACTCAAGGCTCTTGAGATATATAAGATCTCTTTTGTCGTCTCCAAATTCTTACAAGGTGGGATGGCCAAGTGGAATACACGTCTCCTCCTACACCATAGTAATGGGATGAGCCAATCTAACAACATCAGCATCAAACGAGGCATCTTTCAAGGTGACTCCCTCACTCTACTGTTTTGCATAGCACTGATCCCACTCTCAAACGAACTGAGTAACACGAGATATGGGTTCAAAGAGTATACTATTATACTAAATCATCTGTTTTATATAGACGACCTGAAACTGTTTGCTAGAAATGACGAAGAGCTAGTAGGATAGTTAACAACTGTTACAGATTTCAGCAATAACATTGTAATGGATTTTAGCCTAGATAAGTGTGCTAAAGCAACTTTTGTAAGAGGCAAGCTCAAACAAACAGCTTTCACTAAATTAGACACCGACACTATCATCAATGAGTTTGACCAAGAAGAAAGCTATAAATACCTGGGGATAAACGAAGGAGATGCTATACAACATGCTATTATGAAGGAAAAAAATAAGAAATGAGTATTACAGTAGAGTAAAGCTCATACTAAAAACTGAACTTAACTCCAAAAGTCACATCTAAGTCATTAACACCCTGTCATTAACCTTCCAGTATTCCAATAACTGGAATCTTACAGAGCTCCAACGCCTAGACAGGAAGACAAGAAATCTACTAATATCTAAGAACGTGCATCACCCAAAAGCAGACGTTGATCGTCTGTACCTACCTAGAATTAATAGGGGAAGAGGAATGAAGCACGTAGAGGAATGATGCACGTAGAGGAATGATGCACGTAGAGGAATGATGTAGGAATGATGCAGGTAATGCTATAAGACCTCCAAAATAGCAATGAACAAGTGCTTATTTACTACAGAGAACTGGGTGCTGCGGCTTGTACGCAAACACGAAAGCAACAAGAAATCACATTCTATTGACAAGGAAGCTTGCAAATTCGCAAGGGAAGTCAGCATTAACCTTAAATTAGATGAAGAACCTGAAATCACTGCCATCAAACAAACAAAACAGATCAAAGAGACTGCAAGAAAGAACGGGCAGAAACAAACTGAGGAGCATTGGAGTCAGAAGCCGCTGCATGAACCGTATATACTTCGAAGCCGAAATGCTGATGTCGACCAAACAACGACCTATCAGTGGCTGAGAAGATCAGGACTGAAAGCAGAGACTGAAGGTTTCATATTAGCGGCACAAGATCAAAGCTTGCATACTAAAAACTACCGGGCTAGCGTTTTTCAAAACGGTTCTGACCCTAAATGTAGATTCTGTGATACATTTGATGAAACAACAGACCATTTGTACTGACACCAAGTGAATACAAAAATTGCCACGATAGGTTAGGACAGTATTTACATTGGAGAATATGTAAACATTACAAATAAACACGCTTGCTTATTTGCATTAACATCATCTTGAGCCAGCCGTTGAAGGTAAAAATGTCATTATCCTCTGGGATTTTCCAGTCAACACTGACAGAACGATCCAGTGTAATCGACCAAACATAGTCATTTAAGACAGAGAAGGAAATACTTGTAGACTAATAGATGTAAGAGTTCTCACTGATAAAAATATATATACAAAGGAATTTGACAAATTAAGTAAATATGAGGACCTGGAAATTAAAATACAAAGATGTGGCATCTTAAAGCCAAAACTGTTCCTATTATTGTGGGAGCCCTAGGTGTGATAAAAGGATGTCAGAAATATCTAAATAATATCCCAGGAGAACCATGTCTCAGGGAAATGTAAAAGATTGTGCAGATAAGTATTACCCACATCCTCAGAAAAACCCTATCAATTTAAATGTCTGTGTTGTATTACATGAAGATGTTTCGCTACTTCCCCTGCCACTTGCGTTCCCCAAGCAGTTAATACGTGAGCGATAGCATCACTGCGGTATGGGGCGGGAATTACAAACTGGCAAAAGAGAGAAGTGAAGAATATGAATATCAAGACGAGAAAAATGTTGACAAGACACAGAGCTTTCCACTCGAAGAGTGACACTGATATGTTGTACTTGTATAGAAGAAAGGTTGGGAGAGGTTAGATCTGTTGACAAGACTGTTGCGAAACTGAGGTAAGCAGCGAATCGTGGTATGTAAATAATGCCGTGGAGGCCACTGTTGAAACACACGAAGAAGACCTGCGTCATCAAAACCGAAAATTGTGTAAGGAAAGAAAAAATTAAAACGAAATTAACAAAAAAGAAATAGAAAAAACATGGAAGGAAAAGTAAATGTACGGTCAGCTTGCAAAAGATGTGAACGCCAAGGCAGATACAGAGGACTGGTGGATATGGCACATCATTAGCGAATGTCCGAAACTGGCACAACCCGAATACAAAAAAAAACCATGACAATGTGGCAAGAATGATCCATTAGAAGCTCTATGGAAATCACAGCCTACGAAGAGCAAAATAAGAATGTCAAAATCCTGTGGGATGCAGGGCTATCACCCGACCACACATCGATCGGAAACCGGACATTGTTGTGGTGAATAAAAAGAGAAAGAACGTATGATAATCGACATAGTATACCCCGGTGATAGCAAGATCAATGTGAAAGAAGAAAAATAAATAACTATGCCGATTTGAAGCGGGAAATACGACGACTGTGGTCAATGAGACAGGAGACATGATGCCAATAGTAATTGGTGCACTTGGAAGAATCACCACTCAACTACCAACAAGGCTGAAAATGATCGGTGCAAGTGTGAAGGTAGAACACCAACAAAAATCAGCATTGTTTGGAACTGCAAGAATTTTTCACAAGGTTCTTGAAGCAAGTGTCACCTTAGTCTGCTGGCTGTTGACAGCTGACACTTTCCATCATACACAGCAAAATAATCTGTGAGTTTTCATATAATAGACCTGGAAATAGAGGTAACTCGAATGTGGAATCTAAAAACAGAAACAATTCCTATCATAGTAGGTGCCTTAGGTATAATAAAAAATATTCAGACAAATACATAACAAAAACACCAGGACTTACAAATATATATAACATACAGAAAATTGCACTACTGGGTACTGCACACATTCTACGCAAAACACTTTCAATACAGTAACCATAAGAGCATCACAGCAACCCGCAGCACATACCCAAGGCGCACAGAGCTGCGCTCGGTAGTGAAGTGAAAGCACGTTATAAAAATAAAACTACTGAAAAATAAAAATAATAATAATGATGATAATAATAATAATAATAATAACCATAACAACAGCAACAACAACAACTACAACAACAACAAGACAAATTTAACACTAACAGATTAACTGTATGTATATGTATGAACGCATGCATATATATGTGTGTGTGTTTGTGCGCATATATATGTATGTATATGTGTGTGTATATATATATATATACATATATATGCACATATATATTTGTGTATGTATGCAAGTGCGTGTGTGTGTTTAATGATAGAGTGAAAACACATTTATATCTGTTTATCTATGTATGTGTGTGTTTGTGTGAGCTAAAGGGTAGTTTTAAAGCTTGAAACTCGGAGTAACTTTCAGCTTAAAGAAAATAAGGTACTTTGTGTATGATGTAGTTTTTCTTTTTGCGTAAGATTTTATAATAAATTCTTTAAAATAAAAATACTTTCATTTTCATGAATATATAAAAGGACATACGCACGCATATGTAACACATGAACATAACATAATACCTAGTTACATGTGTAAATTATGTTTATATGTATGTATGTATACGCATATGAAAGCATACACATATATCAACACATTGATGCATGTGTGTATGGGTGTGTAATGCAACATCCATAACCCAGACAGTTTGTTTCTTTCTTCGTCTGGTTTATTTGTCCTCATAGACATTTTATTTGTTGTTGTTTCTCTTATAGTCAAAGAGTGCAGACATGTTGCTCAGAGCTTTGCGCACTTTGACATAACAAAAAAAAAAAAATTCTTTTAGGCATACACGATTTTTTCTTTTCATTTTTTTTTTTTGTATGGAGACCAAACAACAGACTTTATATGTAAGAAACCGAAAACATTTTTTTTAATTACAACAAAATTTTCCGCATATGTTTAGTTCTATAGAATTTTGTTTCTGTAAAATTCTTCCTGAACTTACTTTTCATAATCATCCTCCAACGGAGACTAATTATAATTTTTCCTCATGTTTTTAGCCTTATCAATTACCTGGGAAATTGTCAATGTCGTTCATATGTTGCACAAAATATTTCATCAATTTGGTTTGAAATAAGGAGAGTTGATAATATTACTTTATTTAATTATATTCAAGCATTGAGGGTCTGTATTATGAAACATCTTTTGATGTAATGAATTCTATAAATATTGCTATTCCGAAATATGAACTAAATACATATGGTTTCATTTTGGCCTTTGAACAACAAAGTCATAAAAGTCATACTACAAATTCAACAAGTATTTCACTCATGCACAGGTTAATTAATCTCATTTAAAATTATATCCATTGATATCAGTTTCTTGTGGCAACAAGCTCAGATAACAGTGCTGCAAAATTCAGTTGTTTAGTTCCAAGTTGACTTGATTGGATATTGACAGATATAATTGGTTTCTATAATCAAAAGTATCCACAATTTCAGATAACGACGTATATTTAAACTACGTGTGCGTTTAATTACTTGCGTTAAGAAAATCAACAGCCCTATAATTTTCACCTTCATCATTTGTAAATTAGTCCTAATACTTATTCTTGAATAATATCGGACCACTAATTTGCAGAAGGATCGTAATTTATTTTAAAACTGCATACCGGCTTTACTAAACTGATTCAATTTTAAAACTGTTTCTTTCATATCTAACTGGAAAGGGCAGGTAATATTTTACTGTTACTATACTATTAAACGGGATACATTACGGTATCTATTTACATCGTCACTGTTCGATGTTCATATACACATATATAAACAGACATCACTATAAAAAAAACCACCTGTGTTTGTTCACTAACCAACTGCGGAACCCTCATCCGTTGTTTAAAAACGGGAGCGTCCATAAGATATATGTTTACATATGTTACTCTTAAGTTCTGAGGAAAATTGACGAGATGGTTCTTGAACTGACATCATTCAAGTAATTATTTCTATTACAAGGCCTGCAATTTTGGAGGGAGTGGCTAGTCAATTACATCGACATCATTACTCGACTCATTTTACAACGTCGAAAAGATGAAAACTGAACCTAAAGCCGTTAACGTTTCTTATTTCGTTATTGCTCACAAGCGGATAAACATAGAGAGGACAAACAAGGACAGACATACGGATTAAGTCGATTACATCGACCTCAGTGCGTAACTGGTACTTAATTTATCGACCCCGAAAGGATGAAAGGCAAAGTAGACGTCTGCAGAATTTGAACTCAGAACGTAACGGCAGACGAAATACCGCTGAGCATTTCGCCCGGCATGCTAACGTTTCTGCCAGCTCACCGCCGTTAACGTTTCTACCAACCAACTGCCTTATTAAAATTAATTATAACGTACTTTAGAAAGATGATTAAGTCGCTATTACTTATAAGTAGAAGTGTTTAACATAATCAAGAATAATTTAAAATTTCGCAGTTCTTCTGAATTTAATGTGAAGACCAAAAGTCGAGGTGATACCACTTGCTTAGTTTAGATCACTATGTGTGAAGGGGTGATTTTATTAACAAGCATTACATGTGGTAACATATCAGTTGACGATGTCTGCTGTTTTCTAATGGAACGTCAGTTGATGTCCACCGTTTGAAGCTTAATCGAAGAATTTTATGTTCCCAATGTAAAATTGTCAACAAGGGATATTCGGCTAAACTCTTATCAAACAGATCAATATTTAAAGGCTTTCAAATTACATATCCCTACCTACAGAGCATATTCCTTTCCTTAAGCCGGTATGTGGACATTTTAAAAAGATGTCGCTATTTATCTAACGCGTAATGTTTCTAGTGTTAACTGATATTTACTCAGTTTATTTTACAGGTGGTATATGTCATTTAAGAACTGCAAATCTTGCTCTTTTGCCTTTTTCTTTTAATAGTCAAACGAAACATATATATCATAATATGAGATTACAAATTATGCCTGGGGGCCCAACTGTTTTTCTTGATGCAACAATTTTCATATAAATGTGAAAATATGAATATAGTCTTTAATATAATTATATATAAATTTAGTTATTTAAAATTGAACATCTACAGCTAAATGCCTCACAGAAAATATTAGCCTTCAGATACATAAATACTATTTTAAATTGATTCGTGAAATGTTTCATTGTCATAATTCAGTCATTGAGTTTATTTGCTATTGAATTCATTTTCCTTTCCCACTTCTTTTACGTAGACTTTATTGATAGGCAGGTATATTTTCTACAAATTTTACCAACCCAAACCATCTACGGCGATTTGATCAATTTTTGTATAAAGACGCACATACTTGACAAAAGCTCCGCATATATAT
>NC_068982.1:31337591-31339770 GCF_001194135.2 Octopus bimaculoides
CGAGGAACATCCAGGATATGACATCTGGAGAGTGAGAAGTCTGTATCGGCTCCCAACGTGTACTAGTCTACAGCTGAATAGACATGCTCAGCATGAAGCGAAGTGCCTTGTTCACGGACACAAGGTAGCAACCGGTCAATGAATTGAAGCAGTGACCTTACGACTGTGAACCAAGTATCCAAATGAAATATATGTAGGTCATAAGAAACTTTTCCTCCCTACTAATTCATCTCCTCTCATTTTTTCGAACGAAACAATAAGCAGTTTCCTACACCGAATCTGGATTTTCATTACTGAAAGTGCCCTCACATTTTAATGTGACACGTTGCGGATCTGGCTCACATCTTTAGCAAGTTGAGTGACAATACAAATACTTCAACATAGAGATAATTTTTTTTTTTTTTTTTGATCAGATAGAAGACTGGAAATATAGCATACTTTCATTATATGTAACAACACTCACAACTTTTGTATGTTAATATATGATAGAATATTAATAATATTTGTTAGATACATGAAGAATTAAAATTTAAGCATGAAATATCTGTATTATAGAGATACCTATTTCTATCTGATTAAGTGTCTTCTTTAGTAAACTCGATTGCGGCGTTGGTGGTGAAACAGATTATGAATCATTGTTTTGTCATGTGCATTAATGTACGCAAAATATATCTTTCCCATGGAATCAATGTAAGTTCACAGAATAAGTTAGCTATGAGATTACCAGTGGCTTGCATTTATTTATCGTTACGCTAATCGATGGATTGATAATAATAATTCCACTTCGAAATATATGTAGTAAGAAAATGATGTGATATAATAGACATGTGTTTTCCTTGTGTGAAGCATAATGATTGTAAATGAATAGTTTCCAGTAACAGGATTAAGATCATGCAACATAATGTGTGGATCATCATGCAAAATATTCATAACAAGTTGTTTGTTTGCCGTTCTTTTCCTTCCATGTTTCGACTATTTGAACATAATTCAACAAAACACTCGCTTTTGTGAACTATGAAAATAATGATATGGAAATTATCAACTTAGTTCAATTGGACATAGGGATGTGTTGCATAATGCCCCATTTCTCCAAAACTCTCACATATACATCCCCAAAACAAACTGCATATTATGAGTAACGCAATCATCACGATACTAATCAACTTCGGCTTAATTTTTTGATATGACATCCCTTCCCAAATTCATCTTTCTCCTTCTCTTCCTCAGCATCATCAAATTAACATTTTTCTCCCCAGCATTATCACTATGTATACCACTGCTTCTCCTGAAACACTATGCTTCATTATACTCACTGCCGCCTCCTCCTCTTCCCCCATCCTCCTCCTCATCTCCTCATCTGAAATTAAGTATTTTAGTGAAAGCCAGCATGCCTACTCCTGAAAGAGAAACAGTACGCACATATAAGTCTAACGGGTCATTCGGTTAATGACTGCCACTTGTATCTCAGTGTTTTAGTGTAGTTAACTCGTTTTACATTTCCCTTGTAGTTAGCCTTGTTTTAAATCTCTTTGTAGTTAACCTCGTTTTAAATCTCTTCCTACGGGCACATTTCCTCCAGAATCAAGTGATGTTTAAATGCTCAGCTAGAAAATCTATCCTAGAGAGGAGGTGATATGCGGTATGAGAGAACGAGTGTAAAAGTGAGAAATAGGTGTGTATGTGGAACATATACATAGAATAACATGTGTCTGGCTTTAATAATATGAAATAACAAAGCTGTTAGCAAACAATGACTATGTGTGTATATCTTCATTTCTTCTATCACTTCAATAAAGCAAAAAACACTTTAAAAAGTGCAAGACCTAGAATTTTAAAGTAGCCACCAGGCCCACTTAACGCAACATAGACAATCTCAGAATCCTTGAGAACCACCTTCTCAATAGAGACAAGCCATAAACAATAGGAAGGCGCTACATGGAACTGATTGGCTACTAAAACAACACTAGTACGCGCTTGTCAACTTCTTCTGTCCTCCTCCACACGACCTTTCCACTTCTCACTCGTTCAACTGATCTCAAAAATAAGCCATAGCTCCGCAAAATATGCATATCTTTTCTTTTTGTAGTTTACTATTTATCTTCTCGCATTGTCCCGGTTTTACACAAATCTTTTTAAAGTAATATAACACAATGCTTCACAAAAAACTACTCCATTTGAA
>NC_068982.1:31339820-31342616 GCF_001194135.2 Octopus bimaculoides
TATATGCAGTTTATGCAGTATATATCTTTATATATATATATATATATGCAGTATTATATAACATGATAAATTACGAAGTATAATTTTATGTTGTTACGAGTTGTACTGAATCAGAGCGTTTTTTGATAGTTTCAGCAGCAATATATGTTTTCTATAAAAAAAGAATTTAGTAGTATCACATGTAATCTTCACCGTTTCTGAAAAATGTAACGATGTGGATTTTCTTGTACAACACTTCTCACGGCCCAATGAACCCGTTGCGAGAAAGATGAAATGAGATAAAATTGAAAGTGGAAAAGAAAGCGAATAACATTAGTATTTGCTTACTATATAACTTATAGATCTCCACTTCGGTATGCAGTGAGACAGTTTCGGCCTCTGGAAAACTTGAATGTAGAAGGCAGAATGACGGAATACATATCCAAATGCATTCTATTCCCCGTTCTGACAACTCCGCCAATTCATCAACTGTAAAATTGACAACTACTGATGTTGTCAATAGAAAATATTAGTTATTACAAGCAACATTTTGAATGCTGATAAGTAAAATATCATTAATTACACACTGGATCCGATGCATGTAGCTATCGCTTGCCTGATGATCGTTATCAATTGTCTCCATAGTGATGTTAGTTCATTGTCGCAAACCAATTAAATTTATTTTGTATATTTATTAAAAAAGTTGCACTTAATTTTATAAAATGGCTAACATAATACGGTGCTATTTCAAATCAATGTATATCACGTGAAACAATCCCATCAGTCTCATTATGAATGGCGTAAATGTTGTAATTTTCAGTACTAAATGGATATTAGACATTATATACACCAACATTTCATGGAAAAGGAAAACTGGCAATTATAATCATGTAATCACACTTTGCCGGGCAACCGTGACATCACTTGTACTAATTAACCGACTCGATGCTCTCTAGAAATACAAATAGTACAGCTAATGTAATGTGATTTTTGCAAATATTAATAAATAATAAAATGAAAAGGGTTAAAAAAAAGAATTTCTTACGTAATTTATTTTCGATAAAATTATTTGCTTATGGCATACCCACACTAACAGACAACACTGCTCCCTCCCCACATATATATGTAAATATTTTCGATTTATAGTATTTATTGTATCAAGTATGTGAGTTGTGGAATGCTGTGACATGTTAAATACCCTTCCTTACACAGCTAACCATTACCGTAAGTTGGAGGTTGTCGTTAGTGTGAAAGAATAAGGAAAAAAAGCATACAAACGAATCGTACCATGTAACAACATCGAGGTCGAAATATTGCATAGTAATCCCGGAATCTTTGGTCGTCCATTATAGTAACCAAAAAATATCACTAAACATCGCTTATTACACAAGAAGGAAACATTCAAATATCCAAGATTATGTCGGTAATATATGCTGAATCAATTTAAATGTCTGTGTTGTATTACATGGAGATATTTCGTTACTTCCCCTGCCAATTCTCCTCTTCGAGCTTTTAGTTATGAGGTAACATCTCTTGTCATTATCTTGCCCTAGGGCGCTGGGTGTGTCTCGGCAAGTGATTACAACAAACATACAGATCAAAATTAAACAACGCTAATAATAATAATAATAATAATAATAATAATAATAATAATAATAATAATAATAATAATTCTTTCTTTATTCGCTATAAGAGCTGAACACAAAATATAGAGGACAATACACAAACGACGGACATTAAAGTGAAACGTTTAAACAGCCAACAAACACAACGATTAACAAAGAGATTAAATCAGCAATATGTTTCCCTAATGGAGGGGAGTTCCACCGTAAGGTGACCAAAGGAATTTCACGCACTTGGGACCCCTTAATACCAACGTCTCCTCCGGAAACACCTTTTCTTCTCCTTTCCTTCCGGCCTACAGGCGCACACTTAGAGTAGTCTCATTCACTCAGTCCGTTGTTACCACATTCACCCATCTTTCAAAGAACTTACTGGGTGACAGTGCCCCCCCCTCCAGCCTCACCTTTACAGGTGGAACCTGGAAAAGTTTATGAAGCCAACGATTCTGCCAGTTCAACGCCTTAATGATAATAATCTTTTCTACTGAAGGCACAAGGCCTCAAATTTGGGGGAAGGAGACTAGTCGATTACATCGACCCCAGTGTTTTACTGGTACTTAATTTATCGATCCTGAAAGGATAAAAGGCAGAATGTAGCAACAGGCGAAACACCGCTAAGAGTTTCATCTAGCATGCTAACGATTCTGCCAGCTCGCCTTATAATAATAATAATAGTAACAATAATAATAATAATAATAATAATAATAATAATAATAATAATACTAATAATAATAATCATAATAATAATAATAATAATAATAATAATAATAATAATAAAAGTATAAAATAGCTCCTACTCTGCGAAACTTTTATGTATAAAATAGCTCCTACTCTGCGAAACTTTTTATCTGTAAGTATGAGATCATGGAGAACCACACTGATGTTGAACAATGACAATGAATCTCTAAATGCTGGAGATGTAAGAATTTCATGTGGCATTTTCAAGGGTGACTCACTATCACCACTCCTCTTCTGTCTAGCCCTAATACCGCTCTCAAAATTGCTCAATGATGCACAGTATGGTTATAAAATATTTGATAAAAATATAAATCATCTCATTTACATGGATGATTTAAAGCTCTTTGCAAAAAATGACCAACAACTCAAAAGGCCTACTAGCGATTGTTAAACAATTCAGTGATGACATCAGGATGCAATTTGGCCTTGATAAACGTGCAAAAGCTACATTTATCAA